>NC_029779.3:47574676-47576311 GCF_000817695.3 Arachis duranensis
CTTAAATGAGAAGATCTTTGATGTCCAAGATTATAGTGGTTAAGAGTGATTAAAATTTAACTGATTTATAAATATATGATATGGGAAGACTAGAGAATAGTATTTATTAATTTAATTTTTTGTAAAATATAAATGTAGAGAGAAATGAGAATGAGAGAGAAAAGAGAGAAAGAGAGTTTGTTAATTTTTAAAAAAATATCTTATTTTAATTGTAATAAAAGAATATTTTGTGATATATTTTAGTTTGTCAAATTAGTAATATAAAATATAAATTATAAGTTATATATAGAGTGATGGTAGGATAAAGAGAAATAGAGAAGGAGAGAAAGGTAGATAAGAGGATGGAAGAAGAAAGTTTATTAATTTAAAAAAAAATATTTTATCTCAATTTTAATGAGAGAATATCATACAATATATTTTAGTTGTTAAATTAATAATATAATATAGCTATGTTTTAATTTTAATATTTTAATATTTTAATTTTAATTATAATTAAAAAATATGATATTATATATTTTAAATTTTTATAAAATTAGTAATATATAATAAATAATAGATAATAGATTAATAATTAAAAAGTTTTTATTGATCCAACATTGCAATGAATTTTCAATTTTTAGTGTTACCTACTCAAAAAATACTAATAAATTTTTTTTTCACATAAAAGACCCACATAATATATACATAATTTTGGTCAACTCATTTTTTACTCTAACATATAAGATGATCAAACCCACTGACTCTTCACATGTCATGCATTTATAATATAAGATGATCAAACTCACTAACAACCTACAGGCAACTCTCCACATGCCATGTATTTATAAGTTAGTCAAATTTTAGTCATTTTTAACCACTATAACCTTTGACCACCAAAGATGTCCCCTTCTTAAATAACTAATATAATACTCCCTCTACTCTTATCTCAACTTTGTTTGGTTTTGGTGATGAATGAGTTGTTCCTTTTCCATTTTGCTAAACGTATCAAGAAGGTCATAACATGAGAAGGGTCACGCAGAGAAAAAGAAGCCATGGTCTCTTTAGCAACCGAAGAAACTATTATTGGAAAACCTTCCCCTTTCTCAACTATAACCTGCATGCAAACAACAATCATCACTAGATACATTAATTTTTCAAATAATAATAATGTTAATCAATGCATGGTATACCTTAAAAGCATCTTCATCTGTTTTGTCATCCCCAATGTAAATTGGAATAACATGGTTAAAGTTGTCAAAGCCAAGAGTCTCTAACAAATACAATAGTGCACGACCTTTATCCCACTTTATCTTTGGCCGTATCTCCATAACCTCATCAAACATATCAATGTTTTAATTTTATGTTAATTATTCACGTTAATAAGATTAAGTCTAAGAAATTAAAAAAGAAAAAAAATCAATAGCGTAGGTCTCTAATAAAAAATAGAAAATTAATTTTGATATATATCAGTGTAATATATGGTATATTTTCAATAATCAATCTGATATCAATATTATTATACATATGGTATGTATAATGACTTTTAAATATTATTATTTAGAAAATATCAAGATAACATTAGTTAGGATTATTTACTACTTTGTTAGCATATTTTTATCACATTCCTCAAATATTATTCTATTTACTGTGTATTTT
>NC_029779.3:47576401-47579142 GCF_000817695.3 Arachis duranensis
TTCTATTATTCTATATGCTTTATTTTTATTAATAAATTTTTATTTTTATTTTCACTTTCTTTCTATTATTTTCTTTCGTTCCTAATGGTCCCATGAACTTCAACAATTTCAAGGATAGTCAAATACTATTAATGGTTTGTGATAATATATACAAGACTAAGAAACTTTTATTTTAATTAATAATTACCTTTCTTCCTCCCGAGATTTGAAAATCTGGGTAAGCTTTCATAATGGACTCCACAATCTCTTTGAGGACACCAACATCCTATAAGTTTGAGAACTAATAATTATAATAAATTGGAAGGTTATGTATTTTGGAATAATTCTATTTATCACTATATATGGTGTGAATCTTAATTAATATATAATCATTCTTGACACTACAACATTTTCAGATTGAGGCAACATTTAAAAGGTGTTGCCTAAAGGCTGATAAAAAGTTGCTTTTGATCAATGGCAACACTTTTGGACCTAAGGCAACGTTTTTTGTCGGCGTTGCATATGCAGCCGTTGCCTTAGATCAAGGCAACACTTTTTTGTTTCAAAAGCAACGCTTTTGAGAGCAACACTTGGTAAGTGTTGCCTTTGGTTGAAAAACAACAACACTTCAAAGGTGTGTTTGAGACAACACTTTTGCAGTGTTGTCTCTTCTCTCATATTTTGGTCACTACTAAAAAGTGTTGCCTATTTGCAATAAAATGCAACTCTTTTATGTGTTGCTTATAAGTTAGAATTTGCAATCCTTTGAAGTGTTGTATATTAGTTTTGAATATGCAACCCTTTAAAATATTGCCTTTTCTTTTGGATATGCAACCTATACAAGTGTTGTCTAATATTCAAAATATGCAACTAATAAAAGGCTTGCCTTTTTGATAAAAATAAAAATTATTTTTGTAATAAAAATATAAAAAAATAAAATTTACAATAAAATTTTTTGTTCATACATGTGTAATTATTTTAATTAATAAATAAATTTGTACACAATAAAAAATAATTATAAAAGAGACAAAATAACTAAAAATAAAATTCTAATTAAAATAGATATTAAAAAGTTCAATTAGTATTTCTAATACATGTTCATCAATAATTCTCAACAAAATAATAAAATTCTTGTCTAACAATAATTGTCATAACAAAATAGTAATTAATATTTATCAAAATAATGTCAATCTATTTGCATATTTTATATCTATGCTTGACTTTGTTGGAACAATCTGATAGTGTGTGGATCCAAAATCAGTGCCAAATGAAAGCTTTTCGGTAACATCAGAGTAATGGTATGATGAACTCAAAATCCTCTTGCCTCCACTGAGTCCAATAACTGCTGCATTTAAATGAATTGGGGTTTAGTTAAAGTTGCATTTAAAAAAAAAATTGAAACATAAAAGGTGCAATAATGTATTGCAGAAGCCACCATGAAGTAAGATGGCAGAAGACAGAGAAAGCAAAGGCCAAAAATGTTGATAGTCCATTCCCAATAAATGATAAATCACAAAAATTACTGCAAATTTTTTTGTTATACCTGGTCATCACTTTGGATCACGAGTTGATGAGGAAGGACGATCGTTGCCATTCGAACATTGCTTACTATTTATATCATGTGTTGATTCCTTGGCTCGTAATAAAGATAGTGCTTCATCAATATTTGTGCCAAGAGAACTCTGTTGCAAGAGAAGCTTCACAAGATCCTCCAAACTTTGGACTCTATCTTTTGTCTCATGAAGTTCAGTTTTCATTGAATTTATAGTCTCTGCATGTTGTTGCTTAATTTTAGCAATTTTCCGTTCTTTCTGCAGAGATGTTTTTGTGATTGTCTTCCCATAACATCGAACTCTTCCTGGTTGTTCTTTGCCAAATACTGCAGTAAATGCTTTCTCGGAAGTGTCTCCAGCTTCTTGGTGGCTCTTAAGTTTATCCTATTAAAAAAAACATAACAATTTTAGCTTGTTCCACTCACTGATTCTCATGCTTCTTTCCAAAACAGCCTAAAAGTAAAGGTGTTATGTCATGGCTATTTTCTCGGTTCAAGAAGAAGCATAGCAAGAATGTGATTATGAGTTCCCCAAACAGAACTGAATCTGAGAAAGTTTCTCAAGTTCTTAAGGACATGTGAATAGTTTCAATTGAGACACTCAAGAGGGAGTTAATGGAAGCAAATGAGAGTAGGGATGCAGCATTAATGAAAGTTTATGAGATAAGAACTTCATTAGAGAACTTTTAATACTTTTAATAATGATATAATGAACATATTAAAAGTTAAAACTTAGATTTTATGTCCTTTTCACAAAAATTGTATTCACTTAATAATATGTATTTTAGAAACACACATTTTATTCAAGTTGATGGCTGAGAGCTCTGTTTACCAGTCATGTCCATATCAGCTACCCATTAAATATAAATAGATGACAGAAATTAAAGGATGATTTGATTAATTTCAAACCTAAAAAAGCAAGCTGTCTTAAATTAATGCCTACCAAATCCCAAACTCTAAAAGGACACGGGACACTATTGTGAGTTTGTGACAAGTCACTGTTATTTTAATTAGAATTAAGAGATAATATATCATTTAACATTTGTATCTTTGACTTCTCGCCTGCTATATCTAAATAAATTAAAGCATAAGCAATTCACATGTATATTTTAATTATGGACCCCACAAAACATGATCATGTATGTTTTAAATCTACTTAATTAGTTATTTATAAATTATATTAGCTTTCAAGAAGAATCCTCCTCCAGGG
>NC_029779.3:47580270-47585094 GCF_000817695.3 Arachis duranensis
ATCATCATCATCATCTCCAACTTCATTAGCATTTGCTCCACTATGTTCCTCCTCTCCTTCCACATGAATCCCATTTGTCTCCAAAAATGTATCAAGTGTCATGGCTTGACAACTTGATTTTGTATTTGTCTTCCTAAGATTTTGTTGCTTTTGTTGAATAGATCTTTCGTTTTCAGCACTTGGTTCAAAATCGTCATTTTCTCTTTCCAAATGAACCCCATGTGTCTCCAAAAATTTATCCATACCCATGGTTGGACGCTTTTTAAGATTTTCTGGTTCTTCTTCACTAGCTCCAATTTTCTGGTTCGGCATACTTTTCATTCTTTTAGAAATTGGGACTTCTTTTTGAGTGCTTTGCTTAGAAGGCATAGGAGTCACTCTCTTTTGTCCATGACCACCAGCCATCATCGGAGAGATAAAATGTTGCTTCTTATGAATTTCTGCTGTATTTTTCTGCATGAATTGCTTGTTGCTTTGATACTGTTTTACCAGTCTTTTCCGCTTTGGAGTAGTTCCAAGAATACTGTCAACTATATTCTTTTCTATATGCATTACATCAAGATTGTGTCTTGATGTGTTATACTTCCAGTAAGGTAAATCAAAAAAGATTGACCTTTTCCTCCACGGGCCTTCATTCACCTTTTTTTTTGTCTTCCCAAAGGAATTCTCCATAGAATCTAAGTGACTTAAAACTTCCATGCCCTCTAGCAACGGTGGAGCTTTTCGATGTTCTTCTTTTCCATTAAATGACCTTTTATTAGTTCTCCATGGATGTTCCTCGGGCAAAAAAACACGATGACCCATATAACACATCTTCCGACTATGTGTAAGATAACTAGAACAAGTCCCATAGTTACAAGAAGGGCAAGCTAGTTTCCCCTTTGTACTCCACCCGAATAACATTGCATATGCAGGGAAATCACTAATTGTCCATAAGAGAGCTGCATGCATTTGAAAAGTTTTATTTCTTGCGGCATCATATGTTTCTACCCCAAGTTCCCATAACTCCTTCAATTCCTCAATCAATGGTTGCAGGTACACGTCAATATCATTTCCTGGCAATTTCGGTCCCAGGATCAACAAAGAAAGCATGAAGTATTCTTGTTTCATGCACATCCATGGTGGCAAGTTATAAGTCATTAAAATAACCGGCCATGTGCTATGAGATATACTCATGGTTCGAAACGGATTGAATCCATCGCTCGCCAAACCAAGTCTCAAGTTACGAGGTTCCTTGGCGAATTCTGAATGTCGGTTATCAAAATCTTTCCATGATTGACCATCGGCAGGATGCCTTAGCTTTCCATCCTTTTTACGCTCTTTCTGATGCCAACTCATATTCTTAGCCGTCTTTGAGCACATGAATAGCCTTTGAAGCCTGGTCATTAGGGGAAAGTGTCGTAATGTCTTTACAGGAATGTTGTGAGCTTTCTTTGAAGATATGTCACCTTCAACTACCGCAGGCTCAATCCAACGAGAAGTTCCACATTCATGGCAACATGTTTCATTCTCATGCTCTTTCCAATATAGCATGCAGTCATTTGGACATGCATCAATCTTTTTATAATCAAGACCTAAATCTCTCACCATAGCCTTGGCTTTGTTGAAAGAAGAAGGGAGATTCAAGTTAGGAATAGCCTCTTTCAACAACTCCAGGAGGGAAGTGAACGAGGCATTGCTCCATCCATATAGACACTTCAACAAGTATAGCCATATGGTGAAAGATAACGTAGAAAATCCCTTGAAACAAAGATATAGTTCCTTCCTAGCCTTGTCAACCAAATTATAGAACTTCTTTGCATTTTCATTCATACCTTCTTTTTCTCCTTCAACATCTGCCACATTCCTAAACCCTTCGTCTAGCAAGCCTTCAATGTCATCGCATGAATAAATCTCACCGGTATCACCAGTATCGACATCCATACCAATTACACTTTCCCCATGATTAACCCATCGTGTATAGCCCTTGACAAATCCAAAGCATATTAAATGGCTATAAATAGACTCTCTTTGACCCCAAAGGAAGTTGCAACATTTTGCACAAGGACATAGAATTTCCTCTCCTTGAGGATTTTCAATGGAGTAAGCATAGTCCAAGAATCTATTGACGCCGTCCCTAAACTCTTGGCTATTTTTGGTAAACTCATCCAGTTCTGGGATGAGTCTTGGAAAAACCTAATTGTTCATAGTGATATTACTATTAAACTAAAAATGATTATGGTCTTAAACACCAGCTAAAAACAATTTTCTTTTATCAAAATGGAATCTGAAACTTGCTATATATACACGGTTGCTCAATATAAAATATATAAAAAGAAATATTAAAAAAATGCTTTTATATTTTAAAAGAAATATTAATAATTCTTTTATTATTCTAAAAAGTTAACCAAATACAAACTAATCATAATTCTTTTATTATTCTAAAAGAAATATTAATAATTACTTTTGAAAAGATATATTTTAAAATAAAAATGCTTTTATATTTTAATTTTTTAATTAAACAATCAGTATTTTATTACATAAAAAAGTGCAAAAGAATAACATAAACATATAAAAGCAAATAAGTATAAGATAGACTTACGAGGTCATGCCGCAATAATTTGCACTTAGTGTTCAGCTGCGTATACTCAAGTATGAGTGAAGGAATCAATCTGATTAAGAAAGAGAGACCAGAGGAGATGAGAAAGAGTATGAGTAAAAATGAATTGTGACTTGCATAGAATCAATCTGATTCTGCACTTAGTGCAGCTTTTATATACACAAGAGAGTGCAGGTTTTATATAAACAAAAGCACTATTAATACTACTGCCATTTTATTTTTTGTAGCTGTCCATCTTTTGATATATTGCTGCAAATCACATTCATGAATTTTGTACATAGAGGGAACAAAAGCTTTTAAACACTATTAGCAAGGCCATTAAAAAAATATAAATAATTTTGATTAATATTTTTAAGATACTTAATAACCAAATATATTAATGTGGTTGTGATTAAAAGCTTGGAAGGTTGAAAACAGGAGGTAGAAATTTGATTATCCAAGTGTTTGACACTTGTATCTATATCATTTGGAAGCTAAGCTGTTCTTTTAAATCCCCAAATCAAGAAACAAAGTTACTCATCCAAACTAAATAACGAATTATGAGTGACACGAAAAGAAAATGATAACAAAGATAAGAAGAGGTCCACAGAGCCGGTCAAAAAAACTAAGGATAAGATACGTACATGATGACTATATATAAAGAAAAATACAAAGAGATATTTATGAATATACGCATTAATTTGTACAATGAAGTAGCCATATATATCTATTCCGAATAGGGTCCCCCAATGGAAACAAGGCATGTGATGATGCAAGTATTGGTCTTAGCAGTTCCAAGAATGGATACAACTAACCATCCTCACTAATTAAAATAGTTATGTTCTTAGTTACTTCTTTCACATTATGTACCACCACCACACCTTCATCCTTATTTCATTCCCATTCTTTTGACTTTAAGGCCTAGGGACCCACTTTTAAGAATCTTGTCTCATATACCCACCTTTAAGAAAAATACAAAAGAGATATTCTTTGTAGCTGTCCATCTTTTAATGGCCTTGCTAATAGTGTTTAATGCATGACACTTATTTTCTGGTAGGAAACGTAGTGTAGGCATGACAAATAGATAAATACCATGATTTATGTTAGCTAAATTTTACAAGAGGTTAGTGTGATATACCCAAGTAATAGCTTCTTTTTCTCATTTTCTTTCATGCTGTAACTTTCATACCAATAACAAAGCTAACACATGACACAATCTTCTATTAATATGAACTTGCCACTCGTCATCTTCTATTAATATGAACTTGCCACTCGTCATCTTCTATTAATATGAACTTGCCACTCGTCATCTTCTATTAATATGAACTTGCCACTCGTCATCCGGCCTGATTTTGACTCAACAAAATCATAGTCACCGGAAAGGAATTAAGATACAAAACCAGAGACAGCAACTCATATTCAGAGTATGAACATGTATGAAGTATGAATAATAAGATCCCAAACAAAAACAATAATGATATACAATAATTCAAGCATGTTAGAACTTAGAAGAGTACCTTGATAAGGAAGAATATTCAATTATCTTCGTTGTGTGGAATTTGGTTCAGGGAAGATAATAAGACTGCAATTCTTCTTCTTTTCTAATTCTTCTTCCCTTGTTGGTATGTAACATGTAACAAGCTTATGTTACATATCAAAAGTGCAAACTGCAATAACAATATATTTATGAAGTAAGAGAGCGGAAGAACCAATCAAATGCAAGGGTGGGACCCACTGAGTTGCACACGTGGCAAATAAGGGGGAACAAGATTTTGCTACCATGAGGCCAGGAATGTGAATACTCAGATTCTGGCAGTTAATAATAATAATAATATAAACAGCGACAAACGTGGAATGCTCAAGAGACTAATAATAATAATAATAATAATAATAATAATAATAATAATAATAATAATAATAATAATAATAATATAAACCCAGAAATAAAGATACAATCTTCTCATTTTATTTACTGTTAGTTATAATAGAACCTTATTTTTTGCAATGGACTAAGGAATGAATCAAGAAGTAAAAGTAGAAATGAGACGATTGATAAAAGCTGAAACTTATAACAATCAGCTATATATTAGTTTCGCATACAATAGTTTTCCTATTTTCCAGTTGCTAATTTCAAAATATCAGCACTACAATATATACTTTATATATTTATTTCTACAAAGTACATAGAATGAAAATAAGCTAAAATTCAAAATCATAATAAAAGAATCAAAATAAAATGATACTGA
>NC_029779.3:47588304-47593268 GCF_000817695.3 Arachis duranensis
AATATCAAATTAGGGTTATTATTAATACCTCTTCCCTCTTGACACGTCGGTAGTGTACACTAATACAGTACAAATTATCTTCAATAGTAGAGCCTTTTATTGTTGCAATATTTTCTCTTAGAACCTCAATTATCTGCTAAATAGAAAAAAAAAATAAAAAATAAAAAAAATCTGCAAGTGCCCTTGTGATGAGTGCATCACTTCTTTTTATTACTATTATTTTTAACTAATATCATATTTCTGGCACATCAATTATTGACTGCTTTGTATATAGAAACTATCAACTTATAATTAAAAGAAGATTGAGGTTTAGTTAAACCTATTATAAAGTGTTAAAACTCTGAAATAAAGGAGCATATAGTAGCACCATTCACTGACACTAGTGTGTTTTGATTACTTTTGTTGAAGATTCTTTGTATCTTTCATGAATTGGTAACGTTGGGAGAAAAAAAGTGTTAATTCTGGGACTTGCATAGAATCAATATGATTCTGCACTTAGTGCAGCTTTTATATACACAAGAGAGTGCAGGTTTTATATAAACAAAAGCACTATTAATATTAGCAGTTAATCATAAAAAAAAGAACAGGATACTGCGTTTATATATGACATAACCATGCATCTTTTAATTTCCAGCTAATATATATATTATGCCAAATTTTAGCAATCTAAACAATCAGTTTTCATACTTTAGACACATCCTAAATTTAAGTTCCATTCTTGCTTTTAACAGGGGTTATTTTTAGATTTTGTAAATATATTATGTAGTAGTTTTAGATTTTGTAATAAATTAAATTTATTACATACTTTAGACACATGCAGTTCTATTAAACCCACACAGTGACAGTAGAGTTACCTCAACACTAATACACACAGCAACAAGTTTCATATATTGAGTAGGCAACCCGTTACTTAAATCATACATATTTTCCCTTTTCGGGAAAGTTTATCACACACGCCTCTAATATCTCATGTAATGTAGCTGGCTTGTAGTAACTCACTCTGCTGCATCAAGTAATAGTTATCGTGGCCAAATTCAAGAAAACTCCACCAACATACGAATAGTACTAATTCAGTTTATATTTTGCGATTTGCTAAGCATTATATTATATATATATATATTAAATGAGATATATATTGGGAAGTTATGATCCATCAAATAATTGTGTTGAATGAAATTCCCTCTACAGGCCGACAAAGCAGCTAAGTGAGGACATTTGTCTATAGGGTTAGTGTGGGGACTAAGTAAGGGCATTACGTGTGCGCACACGTAGTAACCATACAAAATAATCTACATTAAATCATCTCATCAAAACAGATATATCAGATCATCAACTAAATAAACATCACAGGCTTTTAGCAAATCTGCATTGCTGTTGCTGTTATGGAGTAATAAATAGAGACCTGTCATAAAAAATTCGAATTCTATTCTAAAAAAAATATTATTTCACAACAAAATCAAAATAATTTCGTAGGTGCATATACGTATACGTGTTCGGTTTTGATTTATCTTTCTTAACAAAATTAGCTTCTTCGTGACGCCAGGTTTAAGGAAGACAAAAGACAGTACTGGGGGGCTGAATATGTCCAAGGAACTTAAAAAGAAAGTAGCAAATAAATTTCATGGTAAATTAAAGGACCAAAATTAGTAGACTAGAGATTTCTATTTAGTTTAATTTAGTCAAAATGAAAAGAAAAGAAAAGTAAGAGCTTATAGCATTCACACTAGTGTTGGGGTATTGTATTCTAGAAATATATAAAAATGATATGAATGGAGTTGGAGTTCAATTAGATGGGGGTCTCATGCGATGATGATGGTGATGGGTGATGAAAGTGATGATGAGGAGGCAGATTAGCAGTTTCCAGGAAAGTAATAAATTAAATTTCTAATTAAATTACTATTAAAAGGAAACAAAGCATGTGATGATGCAAGTATTGGTCTTAGCAGTTCCAAGAATGGATACAACTAACCATCCGGCCTGATTTTGACTCAACAAAATCATGGTCACCGGAAAGGAATTAAGATACAAAACCAGAGAATGAATAATTAAGATACTAATTAAGATAAGTTACTATTATTGGTTGTGTTATGCAATTCAATCTGAGGCTGCCTAGGGAATAAAGGAATCCCAAATCTGAAGCATGACCATAGTATGAACAGAAATAAATAACAAACTAACTTTCCCAGTAAAATATGAACCAACCTCAGGATGCATTCGGTATTGGGTCTTCAACATTTTAACTGGATAGCCAGCTTGCATCAATCTTTCAAATAAGCTTGTGCCATATCTTAAAGCATGAAACAGAAAATAGCACAAAAGTAGGGTATTAAGTAGAAGAATAGTTTTATTTAGTTAGAAGATATGCTTATCATCAAAAGAATTGTTTACCCATGATTCTTAGCAACATCTGAAATTACAGCTGCTGGAAGCTGTGCAGGATCACCAACCTTAAAACACAAATGCCAAAAATTAAAGTAGCAGTGGTGATAACGCTATACCAAATATGACCCCAACAGTGCTTAGTCAAGAATATTTAAACAAGTTCAATAACTGATGCACAACAACACATCCATTTTGCCAGACCCTATATAAAATATCAGTAAATTCATATTACTAGAAATCTCATTTCTAAATATCATGCCAAGTCCTTTGGGTTAGGAGTTACAACAAATAAAGAACTTGCTTTCTTTAAAGATGCTGTCTCAATGTATCTATCTTGCTTGAAACTTGTATTACATATATAAAAACTAGGACTGTCGTTTCTAGGATCCTTTGATAATTTCACTATAAAAAAAACATAACAAGACACTGCATATGACATAAGCATAATGATTTGTCCATATTTATGGCATCAAATTACAACTTGGTAGCAAGCACAGTCAACATGCAAAAGAAAAATTCAAATTATTCCCAGAGAGCAGGGTAAAGCACAGCTGCATCTAAAATTACAGAGGGCATGGTAAGAAAAAAAAAGTTGAATCCTAAAAGCAAATGGCAAATCAGGTTCATGTTGCAATGTTGCATGAATTTAAGCCAGATACAAAAGTTACATAAAAGATGGAAGTGATTCCATTCCGTTGTATAAAAAGAGGCCATTTGATCTATGGAGCAGTATGAGAAGAAGCAAGCTGGTAGCTCTCTGCTCTTCACTCGAAGCTCCAAATATACAAACAAAACTATGCTCAAACTCCACACCCACATGCACACACATGACCCAAAAACACAAATACAATGAAAGCAAAGACCTTTCAACTGTAACAGTACCGCATAATTACATCAAGAAATAAACAAAGATTTTTCCTTTGCATGAAAGACACACCCCCAATACTATAGGGGAGAAAAAAGAGCAAAAGAGATGGAAAACAATAAGCAAGTTCCCTAAGGATCTGAAGAACAGTTAAATAAACAGCATGGTAACAAAAAGGGTTGACAAAATCATTTAAAAAAGAACGGATCAGAGTGTTGCACGAATAGGAGATGTGAGAATCCATAAAGAGAAAGGCAATGAAGAGAGAGTAAAAGGGGCTTACAAGAGGGAGAAGGGGATGAAGAAGGCGGCGGTGGTTGGTAGCAGCGGAGAAAGCCAAGTGATTCACGAGACAAAGGGAAAGGAATGCTGTGCCTTTCTGTTTTCTTTATTATTTTATATTTATATATAAAAACACAGGAAGAGACGAAGGGTAAGTGTTAATTGTGACCGACCCGACCCGATTCGCCATGCACATGTAACACATCTTGCATTTCATACACAACTTTAGTCACTAGCCTCCTTTTTGTCATCTACCAAAAATTAAATTGCATACAGTATCTAAAGTCTACAACATCCTTTGGAAATATCATAACCTAAGAATAAAAATAATAAAAAGGTTTTGGACTAAAACAAACAAACTATGGGCGCATATTCAAATTCAATTGGATCACCAAAAATTGTTATTTTATTTAAACGGCCAAAACTTATCATACGACCAACACGGCAACACCTACTAGTCCTGAACAAAAAAAAAAGAAAAGAAAAAAGAACATCAACTCTTGAATGTAGCCATGTTTCATACTTTCATTTTAGTTGCAACTATTTATTCATAACTAGACGCAATTTAGAGTTTGTTCAAGCTAAGTAAAATCTATCAGGCTTGCATGTCTTGATCAATAACCAAACAACCCAGCAGCTTATTAGAGAGTAAAACAATACTTTTCCTACTATTATTTATTTCATTTGCTATTTGGTTTCAGCTTTCAACTTATTAAATAAATTACAAAAAGTAATTAACTTATAACTCTCGTACTTGCATACATATAGTTTCGGATAATTAATTTGTATGATTAAGTAATAATACATTTGCCTTGTACATTCATGCATTCTCTATTCTTGTTACCCCGATCCCCACTTGTGATGGCAATATTAATATATAGTAGTTCGCTGCACTGGCATGCCAACTGTTCGATATATGTCCCTATACAACTTTTGGCATCACAGCCACAACCACAGCTTGAAACCGTGCATGCATGCATGCATGTATATATGTATGTCATTACTACCTATCATTAATTAGCTACTTGTACTTTAATTAATCAAAAAGGAACATTTATAATATGTTGTTAAGAAAGAGTTGCAACAGCTTTATTTTTATGTAACAAATATTAAATGTTGTCTTTAGTTAGTTTAGATAATACTTTTTGAGTGTTATTTGCAGGATATGTTGCAATAGCTAAAAAATGTTGTAGTGTGAAGAGTTTAAGTCATTAACACAAGATTCGTCAATCTATACAATTAAGCATGATATATAATTTCAGTAATATTCAAGAGATAATAACCTAAAATTATCTTGTTTAATTTAATATTTATAATTTTATACATATAATATCTATAATTATATATTTATTATATCTAATATTACTAAATGATTCTAATACTAATTAAAAAATATAAAATAAGATAACTAAATATAAAATAAAATAATTTTAAA
>NC_029779.3:47593393-47594721 GCF_000817695.3 Arachis duranensis
GGAAGTTAACAAATTGATTACCCTACAAATTAATGTATAAAATACATTATATTATATATAATATATATTATGAGATATTGAGATATATGAATGACAAAAAACAAGTATGTTGGAAAATTAAAAAAAAATTGAGTTTCTGTAAAGTGTAAACATACATTTTCATCAATAACCTTTGTTTGATGCTTCTGATTTTGATTATTTGAAGAGCCTAATGGAGTGGATATATCCATGCCATGACTTCCAGCATAATACACATTCCTTAACTTCACAAATTCATATACCTAGATGATGATGATGTCATCAACAAATTAATGAAAGCAATTAGTATATATTTAATTATTTATAGAAGCTTATATTAGACATTATATTGTTAGTACTTAAGAAGTTAAGATGAATAAGTGTGTCATAAAAAGTAAAATAAAATTACATGTAAGAAAATTTTTTTTCTCTAATTAAGAAAACTTTCCTTGCAAATTAAACTATTATCCATTTTCCAATTAGAACAAAAAAAGTTTAATTATTTTATTAGTTCTTATTATTTTTTTAAATTTATAATTAAATTTTTATAATTTTTTTAATTGAATTCTTATACTATTTTTTATTTTGTAATTAAGTCATTTTCAGGTTAAAAATGTTAAAATTAACATAATATTTTTACTAAAATACATGCGGTCAAGGATTTAATTAAATTTTTAATTATAAATACCTTCAATTTGCGAAAAAATATTTAGTTAACTCTAATATTTTTTACATTATAAAAGACTAAATTACAAAATTAAAATAGTGTAAAAATTAAATTAAAAAAAAATATAAAAATCTAATTAAAAATTTAATAAAATTATAAGTACCAACAAGTAATTAAACCAATTAAAAAACAATAATCCCTCGTAGGGAAGTCCACAAATTCCCTTTTTGGTTAAAAGTTATTTTTTTTATTCAAATACCAATCTAATTTTTATCAAAATTAATTTTTTAAAACCAAGTTGGCACAATCATTCGTTTATTACAAACGTTAATTACTACCTTATTTCTCTGCCTTCCGCTGATAATGGCCGTCGGAAAATGAAAAGCAACTTCACGTACGGCGGCGCGCATCTGCAACATATAATTCATTATTTTGTTGAAAAATTAGTAAATATGATATTCATATATCTAAGTATTTTTGGCAAATGTAAAAAGAAATAAGTTATTTGATTATTAAACTATGTTATATATATATACACTGAAAAATTAATTAATGTATAATACTCACGGCATCACTTATATGAGCTTGATCAGGATCTTCCACAATTGGTGATAATGTTCCATCATAATCCAAAAACAAGACA
>NC_029779.3:47594779-47619485 GCF_000817695.3 Arachis duranensis
ATTTCTTCAAAGTTTTCCAATGCATTAGGATGATTTTCCTTTCAACATACATCAAGGCCTACCACTTTAGATTCATGATAAGCTTATCTAATACAAATCATTGTAACAGCATTTTTTTTGTTTGCTTTATGAACAGTGCATTTTGAGGATACATTACTATCTACTATTTAATTTTGGCATTTATATATATAATTTGGTTTATTCTAGCGTTGTGTTGTATTTTTTAATTATGTTGTTTATTATAATTGGAAATATAACCAGCTAAATCAATACGTAATAGTTTCAAATTAAAAGACTTTTTAAGGGTGATTGTGATATAAAATAAAAATTCAAATAAGCGATATAAATAGAATACGAAACATTATTTTTAGCGGCAATTTATGTTAAAAGTCGCAAAAATTACTATTCTTTACGACATATTTAACGGCAGTTAACCGCCGTGAGATAGGATCTAAAATAAATTCTGCTCAATATAGTAGTGATTATAACCACCGCAAAACGGCTAAAAATTATTTAATAACAGTTATTTTAACGGTTATAGAAAATCACCATTAAAAATTTACCGGCGTCACATAATTCAGCGATCAATCAACCATTGTTATATATTTTGCGACAATTCAAATTCTCAAGCTAATCAACTCATAAAATTCTTAAAAGTTTACCATTTTAAGAAGTTTCCAAATTGAGTCCACAAGTAAATAAAACAAAACCTTTATGAGTTTTGAAGTCTTTAGATTTTTTAAAAATTAAGTAGATCTAATTTATCTTAAAAACTAATTTAAACGATAAAAATTATCTTATACTTATAAAAATTATCAAACTTTTAAGTTTAAAACAGTATGAGATTGTATAAGTTTAATTTACCTAATAAACTAACTAATTAATTTAGGTAAACTTTCAAATTTCTCTGTAATATAACATTGTTCTAAAGCATAAACAATGGACTACATATGCTTCAAACTAAAGTATTAAGAAAATTTTTATTGAGAAAAGTTTATATATTGAAGGGTAAGTTTTGAGCTTACTAGCCAAGATTCATAAGAACAAACAGCTGATTCTTCATTATTCTCATCCGAGTTTTCAACAAAGATTGATTTCATGTCCGAAAGTGATGATGATTGTGGAAGGTATCCCATCAAGTTAATTGATTTCTTCTTCTACCTGCACCCAAATGTTTGTGAAAAATTAATAAAATATATAACAATATGTATTTAACCAACATATATATCTTTCTTAATGAAAATTTGGTGATCTAAAAAATAAGTAGAAATTTTTTTTTCTTTGAAAACTAAAAACTAATTAAAACAAGACCGGTCAGGTATATATATAGATGTATATATAGTTTGTGTTAGTTGGTTGACAGTTAAAAGAAGAATGCAAAAAGTTCACAAGGCTATTGCTTTCAAAAGCATGGTTTAAGGCTTTATAAATGTTGAAGTTGACTACTTTATTTATTGCTCAAATTGTTCATGAAATCTAAAGAAAGTGAAACCATGTGACACCCTTATCCATTTATTAGATGAAATAAAAATAAGTTTAGGGAACAGTTTTTAATTAATTAATATTAGTTATTTTTTATTATAAAATTATTTTTTAGTTTTTATAGTTTGAGTAATTTAGTTAGGATTAGAATTTAGGATTTATATTAAGATTTAAAATTTAGAAAAATTAACTCATGAAAAAAAATTAAACCTATCTGATATAACTTGATCAAGTCACATTCTGAATTGGTTTCCACATGAACTAATAACAAATTTCTCAATGAACAAAAACAAATTAATTAATAAACCAATGTTCTTTAATTTTTGTGGATACAATAATATTCATTGTGATAAAGGTATAAATGTATGTATGTTAAAGCTTCTTTAGGGTATCACAAGAGATATATGGAAAAATGAGAATGAATAATGTGACTAGTAGTATAGATGTAGATCAATGCATTAATTAATAGAGAGAAAATTTTCTAATTAATTACATATGTAATAATGATAAAAGTACTATGTGTGTGTGAGAGAGAGAGAATTGCTTTTTTTAGTTGGGTCTAAGTCAATTATTGCATTTACTAATGGCATTGGAAATATTATAGAGTATCAATACATGCATTTCTAGAACCATTTATTTGTCATTATTGATTTAATTTAATTTCTTGATCAATTTGAATATAATTTTCTAAACAATAATGTTTTTGGAGGAGGGAGTGACCTCTAGGAAAAATATAAAAGCATCTCTTACGACAATAAACATGCATGTTTAGAAAAAAAAAATATTTTCATTCGTATTTAATTTGAAAATGAGAAAGACAATAACCTAATCCACTCATATATATATGTTAAAGTTTGAACACTATTAGTTCGATTTTGTTAGAAAACTATTTTTTAATTAAAGATTTACCTATTCTGTGCTTTAAACGCACATATTATTAAAATTATAAATTAATTTTTTTATTGAAAACATAAAAAAGTGAACTTTTTAATGAGCAATTATTAAGAAACCTGGATTGATTGATTAAGATAAAGGATATTTGTATATTAGAAATTGGGATACCATGAAAAAGTTAGAACATACGCCATGAAAGGAGATTAATTATTGATACTTTGGTCACCTCTCTGCTACATACCCATCATTACGCACCGTAAAGTAGAGGGGAATGGTTGACAACGGTGAAAAGTGGTTGAGTCCGTAGCCACGCGATTTTACGGTGACGTACAGCAGCGCACAGTGTGTTTGAATATAGGAAATTTTTGCACTTCCACTTTTTTGTCGCAGATTCTTTTTCTTTTTGATTTTGGGTACTGAACTGATTTAGGATGAAATCACTATATTAGGTTGGGTTAGCGGTGGACTTCATAGAATCGACACTAATTCAAGTTGATTCTGCATCACAATAAAGAGATTGGATGTCAATCACAACTATTTTAAAAAATTGCAGTAAATAAAGAAATCGCAGACAATTTACCGTCGCTATTCTCCATGTATCTTGTAGTGTTATTAGTAGGGTTGGAAATACTATCTATATATATCTACGAATATCCAAACCATTTTAATGCAGTTAGAGTGAAATAAAAATC
This sequence comes from Arachis duranensis, assembly GCF_000817695.3. Classification (NCBI taxonomy): domain Eukaryota; kingdom Viridiplantae; phylum Streptophyta; class Magnoliopsida; order Fabales; family Fabaceae; genus Arachis; species Arachis duranensis. Next base: position 47,597,848 of record NC_029779.3, read on the forward strand.
CAATTTTACAGCAAATTGATAATATGATATATCTGTAGTGAGTAAAGATAAATTTAGATATCGAATTAATTTACTTATTTAATTTGTACTTCGATCAGAGTGAAATAAAAATTCAATTTTACAACTATCTGATATGTAATGAGTAAGGATAAATTTAAATATTAAATTAATTTTACTTGTTTAATTTGTATTCTTATTATTTAATGTATATATTTAACAGAATATATATACATATAATGAGTTAGTAAATATTTAAATTCAAATTTTTATTTTTTACATAAATATTCAATGCTACTAAATTAGTAATCAATGTGTTAATAATACGTAATATTTGATATTATAAAATATAAAAAATTTAAATATTGTCCGTAAAAATACATTTTTTATTTTGCAGATCAAGTTATCAGATAAGGTTGGATCAAGATATATAAAGTGTAGGCAAAATATGACTTAAAAAATATCTGCAGTGAGTAGAGACAAATTTAAATATCGAATTAACTTTACTTGTTTAATTTGTATTCTTATTATTTAATGTATATATTTCAACCGAATATATATACATATAACGAGTTAATAAATATTTAAACTCAAATTTCTGTTTTTTGTATAAATGTTCAATACCACTGAATTAGTAATTCAACCCCCCTAAGAGAGTCCAGGGTTTTCGATGGGGATGATAGCCGAACCTCTCCCCACACACACTCACTCGTTAAAACGCGTCATATTAGGGAGAGGTATCCACACCCTTATAACTTATAAGACATGCTTCGTTTTCTTCTCCAACCGATGTGGGACCTTACAATCCACTCTCTAAGGGAGCTCAGTGTTTTCGCTGGCACATCAATTCGGACTCTGGCTCTGATACCATCTGTAACAGTCCAGACCACCTGCTAGTACGATATTGTCCGCTTTGGCACACAAAATTTTACAATTTTGCCTTTGACGATAAGAATGATAGGGATGATAGGGTCGTCATATAATATGCATAAATAATTATGTTACTAATAAAATATAGTATTTATGATAAATAGATTATCTTGATTTCGGTCAAGTCATATATATTATTGCAGTGAATGAGAACTTTGTTTTTGCATGCAAGGAGCAAGGTTGAATATAAATGTTTATACCTTGGTTTATAGATCCAGTCCACATTAATGAATAATCTTTAAATTGAGTCACACAAGGTCGATCGGTCCAATAGTAGTGAATTTATTCCACGTGGTCTCATCCACGCATTGGATTGATTTGGATACGATTTTTTTTTTTTTGTATTCGACCCGATTTAAGAAGTAAATTAAATTATTTTTTCACTATTTTATAGTGATAACTAACGAATTCAGATATAGGAGAAATTAAATCTTGTATTCTACAAGAGAGTAATTGTTTATGATATGATGATTGAGTCTTATTCTATTATTTTAGATATTAGAATTTTTTATAGACCAAGTATTTTTATTACCGTTCAAATAAATAAATTGGACCTTTTATTTAAAGATGTTGAATCTTAAGTTTAAATCGTCCAAAATCCATTTTGATTTCAGATAACACTTTGAAATTATTATATATAGAAAAGTTCTACAATGTAGATGGCATTAAACATTTATATTTGTGAATATTATGTGGATATTTTGTTCGATGAACACGTTTTGATTGTCCATGCTCATAAATTTAGCTAATGAAACAGCATGTCAAAGAGTAGCAGTAATTTTGCAAATGTACGACACAATGTAAAAAAATTAATAAGTATATTGAGATGCTAATTATTTTTAGAAAATTAGAACTAATACTCTAATAGACAAGTTGTATTTTTTTTGTATGTGATCATGACTGAATTTTGGGCTTGGATTACCATTTTTATACAACTGTGTAGAAATAATTTTTTTTTGGATAAAAACAAGTCAAAGATAGCATTAAAAAGAAAATGAGTTAATGTGTTTTTGAATTTATTTGGATAATCTGATTTTTTAATTTTTAAAAAATGTGAGTGTCCACTTCTGTATACAATAATATAGTAATTGTAAATATTAAAAGTATTAATAAAAATAAGAACAATAACAAAAAAATAATATACAAACTAACATTTTTATTCGGATGAATAAAAATATAAATGAGAAAAAGTGTTAAATATCTTTATTTATTTATTTTTTAACGCCTTTCATAAATATTATAATAAATTGTGTACTCATAAAGATTTGATTTACATTATTAATATGACATATGTAATGTTTTAAAAAAATTCTCTATTTTTATAGTTCACTGAAATTATAAAAATTTAAGCTATATAAATAATTACTAATAACAACATAATAAAGAATACTTATTAGTAACAGACATCACACACACATATATATTTATTTTCTTAAGTTAAATATCAAAACAATGCACTGTATTTTTTTATTTTTTTAATCCATTTAATAATATACAAACACTTCCATTTTATGAGAACACTATGACAAAATAAAAGTTAGAAAAATTTAGCCACATTCTCTAGAAATTAAAAAAACCATATTACCCAAACAAATAAAAAAACACATTAGCCCATTTTTTTTTAATGTTATCTTTGACTTGTTTTATCCACAACAAAACTTATTTCTGCACAGTTACATAAAATATGGTGACCCAAGTTCAAAACTCAGTCATAATCACATACACAAAAAAAATACAACTTGCTTATTGGCCTCAACTTGCCAAAAATAATTAGCATCTCATTACACTTATTAATTTTCTTACATTGTGCACTATATCTGCAAAATCATTGCTACTCCCTGACATGCTGTTGAAGGATTACCATGTGTTCATAACACGCGCAGTGGAAGAAAATAAAGTAATCTTAAAGATCTATTTTATGTTTAAACTTTATTCCAATAATAATATATAGATCAGATCTAAATATCTTTAGACGCTTTAGTAAAAATCACTTTCTCCTTCGATGGTACGAAGGCGCTATGCGTATCCACACCGAGACCAATCTTTGCTGTCAACTCCTTGACCAATGGACATCTGATCTAAATTGAGAAACCTTTTGCAACTCTTTACACACCATAAAATTCTTCTCCAAGAATTAGGCTCATACATTTATGTGCGTAGAGGCAAAAGAATAAAACTCTTGTTATTCTCTCTGCTCTTGGCATACCTATATATAGTATGAGATTTGTTGTTGATTTTAAATTTGAATCTCAATTCAAATTTAAATCATATCTTACTATTTTAATTTGAATATTTTAAATTTATGAATCATATCATAACTCAATTTGAAACAAAATCAGTTAGGATCTCATCCAACTTTATAATTCAAATTTAGAAATAGAATAACTAATTATTCTCAAATCTCATTTAATATTCTCAATTATCATACTATTATTATATTTTTGGTGCTAGCAAAAAATATAATAATATTTCATTTGAATTAATATAATTATTTATTTGATCAAATCAAAATAATAATTAAATAATTCTATAGCAAATATTAGAACACTCGTTAGTGTGTGACCCATAGGTTCAACACTAAGCGGGTAGTAAATTATTCATACTAAATTTACTAATCAAGGTTGGCGTCTAGCAACACTCCTCAACGGCCCGATAGTATGAAGTAATATATTTTTACTAAGAACCTTAGAAGAACAAAGTATATTTCCTTCCATCTTTCCAGCTCTTGGTTAACCCTTAGAGTATGGTTTAATTGTCAAACTCTAACATGTTACCATTATTATAATGAACTATGAATGACTTAAGAAACTCATTTCTTCATTCATTCAATCCCCTTGGCCAAGGTTTTATTCATCTCAGTCATTATAATCATAGAGCTCAAACTTTTTACCGAGAGTTGACGGATTCCTTATTGACTAATCATTAATTTTACAAGTATTTAAATCATACCCAATATCCATTCAACTAGCTCCCTAGGGTATTAGGTGTCCGGAATCAAAGTATAATAAATACATTGTTAATTACTATGACAGTCGTAGGTCAAAGGAAACTCTATTACTATGTTTATCTTGAGAATATCCTATTGACAAATATACGGTAATTATAACCATTAGGAATTCTCAAAGTGAGTCAGTTCAATGGTCATATCTCTATATGCACCATCTATATATATAATTTAATAAATGAGATCTATTAATCTTCATCCAATGAAGACCATTATATATATATTGGTCTTTCCAGATTATTAATGCCCTTTTTAATAATCCTATGATCAAGAACAATTTATATTAAATTATAAAAGATTTATTTCTCAATATTATGATCACTATCATAATAATAAATCTCCAAATTTAATCTAGGACGTTATTATATTAACATTTAATATAATAACAATAACAAATTATTTGAAACATGATTGATTGGATTGTGGTCATACTCCTTATTCCCAACAATCTCCCACTTGCACGAGAGCCAATCATGATAGATTGGATCTTGGGCATACTATTATCTCAATAATCTCCCACTTACACTAGAGCCAGTCAATCATGTGTATAATTTTTCAATGCACATTTGTGTTTGTCAAAACTCTTTTGACCTTAAACACCTTTGCTCTTGAGCATATTTGCTTGACCTTTTTGTAAAATATACCTAATGCATAATAAATATCACGTTTTCTCAAAACATGAAATCTCCCACTACAATAGTGCATAATTTTATTTTAAGGACAATCCTTATTGAACATGATTATAAAAAATCTAAGTAACCATTAGATCTATCTTTATAGAATTGTATCATTATACAAATAGGCTACTTTTTTTCAAAAAAATTAGTTTGACGATCAAACCTTTTATACTTTTTGGATACTGAAAGTATATCCTGTATTGAGTGGTAAACAATTCTAATAAAAGTAATTGTACTCCCACTTTTCCTTTAAGATGGAATCCATTTTCTAAAAAAGTTTAACCTCTTATCACAGACACTTTGTCATAAGAAGAGTAATAAAAATAATCTCATTATTTATTTAGGGTAACCAATAAATCTCATTTATCGGACCTAATATCAATTCTATTGTTGTGCAATCCCTTAACACATATAAGACATCTCCAAATTCTAATGTTCTTGAGTTTTAGCTTATGTCTTTTCCATATCTCATATGGTAAAAAAATTGATTTAGTGAGAAATTTGTTAATTTAGCAAAATTTCTAAAATGTAATCCAAATATTTAACAAAATAGTCAACTAAATCAAATTTCATGTCTCTTAAATATAATGGAGTACATAGAGTACTAGTATTTGTGCATGAAGAGAATCTCATTCTCTATTCAATAGAATATCAATTAGATAATTAGAGATTTTACTTTAAGCTCTTATAATAAAAATACTCAATATCTTTATTATTGGTCAAACCAACCCTTAAGAGCAATTTTGATTGGCATCCTCAATACTCATATTGAGCTTTTCCAAAAAGATCGCAAACCTTAATCATATTAGGGCCAATTATAAATTGTTTGTAACAAAATAAATCTCCAAAAATGCTTACAAGAACAATTCTCACTAAAGCCATTTGACTAATGGCATTCCAACTTCTAAAGTTGTTTAATTTAAAATATATTACCCAATACTCCCACTAGTTTAGTCGTACTATCTTGCTTTGAGCATCATACATCTTCTTAAAGATGTTTAATAATAAATAGTAGGTTGTCATTGAAATTGGAACTCATGGTTGTCAAAACAGCCCATGTTTTAGTAAAGCAATATTCCAATTTCTTCACAACTTCTAACCATTCCATAACCAAATCTATGAGAGAATATTATTTCAATAGGATTGTCATCTCAATGATAACCTTTTGAAAAAATAATTCTAAATTGTAGCCAATACATTACTTTTAAGTATACCACACAAAAATGGACATATTTAAAAAATTTAAAATATGAAAGTAGATTAAGAAATCTATATTTCTGTTAAAATTATTTAGAATCATGAATGAGTACCTTGGTTGTTAAGTTGTTACTCATACATATTCCAAATAAATATGATTAAATTGTATCACGTACAATTATAATCCCAAATAATTATCTGGTTGTCAAACAATTATTTAACTGAATTATATTTTATACCCCTAGGTTGTCTAGGTTCAAGTATAAAATTAATTCTCCTTATGCATCATCATATACATAAATAAATTCTATCTGTGATTACAAGTCTCCTGGTTGTCAGGTTGTTCCTTGTAAACAAGAGATAAATTTATTTTTGATAATATCCTAACTTTTAGGACTTATCTCTATTGTTAGAGAATTTCTACCAGTATTCTTGGATTAAATTTTATACTCCTAGATTGTCTAAGTAAAAATATAAAATTAAATCTCTAATACATCAAATATATATACTGATTATTATCTTAAAAATAAAACTCCTGGTTGTCAGGCCGCTCTTTATAATCAAGAATATTAGAAAAACTAATTTCTAAAATTATAGTGTTCAAAACACATCAATCAAATCAAAATTTGATTTTTCATGTACTAACGTTTAGCATTAAAAAAAATTATCAAATCAAATTTGACCTTTATATATACACTTATATATATAAAAATAAACAAAAGATATTTTGCATCTTATTCTTTTTATTGTGATCAAAATCACAATAAAATTTAATAAATAAATAAAATCATACAAAATATTTGATTATAAATATAACTTTTATATTAAAAAAATGATAATTTAATCACAATTAAATAATTAAAATAAATTAACTATTTTTTTATATTAAAAGAATGATAATTTAATCCCAATTAAATAATTAACTATTAATTTATTAAAAAACCATCTCAATGGAAATAAATACATCACATGCTTAAAAAATAATTTGAATTAATCCTATTAATTCACAAACTTTAAGAAATAGGAATAAAAATTTAAACACAAAAAAGCCAAAGCTCTGATACCACTGAAGAATTACCATGTGTTCATAACACGCGCAGCGGAAGAAAATAAAGTAATCCTAAAGATCTATTTTGTGTTTAAACTTTATTCCAATAATAATATATAGATCAGATCTAAATACCTTTAGATGCTTTAGTAAAAATCACTTTCTCCTTCGATGGTACGAAGGCGCTATGCGTATCCACACCAAGACCAATCTTTGCTGTCAACTCATTGACCAATGGACATCTGATCTAAATTGAGAAACCTTTTGCAACTCTTTGCACACCATAAAATTCTTCTCCAAGAATTAGGCTCACGTACATTTATGTGGTAGAGGTAAAAGAATAAAACTCTTGTTATTCTCTCTGCTCTTGGCATACCTATATATAATATGAGATTTGTTGTTGATTTTAAATTTGAATCTCAATTCAAATTTGAATCATATCTTACTATTTTAATTTGAATATTTCAAATTTATGAATCATATCATAACTCAATTTGAAACAAAATCAGTTAGGATCTCATCCAACTTTATAATTCAAATTTAGAAATAGAATAACTAATTATTCTCAAATCTCATTTAATATTCTCAATTATCATACTATTATTATATTTTTGGTGCTAGCAAAAAATATAATAATATTCCATTTGAATTAATATAATTATTTATTTGATCAAATCAAAATAATAATTAAATAATTCTATAGCAAATATTAGAACACTCGTTAGTGTGTGACCCCATAGGTTCAATACTAAGCGGGTAGTAAATTAGTCATACTAAATTTACTAATCAAGGTTGGCGTCTAGCAACACTCCTCAACGACCCGATAGTATGAAGTAATATATTTTTACTAAGAACCTTAGAAGAACAAAGTATAATTCCTTCTATCTTTTCAGCTCCTGGTTAACCCTTAGAGTATGGTTTAATTGTCAAACTCTAACATGTTACCACTATTATAATGAACTGTGAATGACTTAAGAAACTCATTTCTTCATTCATTCAATCCCCTTGGCCAAGGTTTTATTCATCTCAGTCATTATAATCATAGAGCTCAAACTTTTTACCGAGAGTTGACAGATTCCTTATTGACTAATTATTAATTTTACAAGTATTTAAATCATACCCAATATCCATTCAACTAGCACCCTAGGGTATTAGGTGTCCGAAATCAAAATATAATAAATACATTGTTAATTACTATGACAGTCGCAGGTCAAAGGAAACTCTATTACTATATTCATCTTGAAAATATCCTATTGACAAATATACGGTAATTATAATCATTAGGAATTCTCAAAGTGAGTCAGTTCAATGGTCATATCTCTATATGCACCATCTATATATATAATTTAATAAATGAGATCTATTAATCTTCATCCAATGAAGACCATTATATATATATTGGTCTTTCCGGATTATTAATGCCATTTTTAATAATCCTATGACCAATAACAATTTAGATTAAATTATAAAAGATTTATTTCTCAATATTATGATCACTATCATAATAATAAATCTCCAAATTTAATCTAGGACGTTATTATATTAACATTTAATATAATAACAATAACAAATTATTTGAAACATGATTGATTGGATTGTGGTTATACTCCTTATTTTAAAAGATATTAGCTATGAGCTATGAGCATGAGCAACCAAAACGTATTTATTGAACAAGGTGTCCACATAATATCCACAGGTGTGGATATTATATGCCATCCACACCATAGAACTCCGCTTATATATATACTTTAATTTTGATAGTATTCCGGCCCAGTCTAACAAGGGTCCCGGCCCAGTCTAACTGTGGATCGACGATCCACCGGGTCACTTGATATCCAAACCCAAGGATGATTTACGTATCATCTCATGTTTTGCTAAAGTGACCTGAATAGCTAATAAAAGCTTTCAAGCAAATGAACTCAAACGAAGGGGTTTATCCAAATTTAAAATATAAATAGAAAAAAATCTATTCCTCTCAAAAAATACGTCACCTTTTTTATCCTAATTAATGACCTTAATATAGACATTAATTTTAATATCAGAGTATTTTTACAAATAATTCTACCTGCCGATCTATCGAGAATTCGGACAGTCATCTCCTCATAAAGTTCCCGTCCAAGTCTAAATACCCTACTTCACTCAATTACTTAAGTCCAAACTTCATCCGAATTACCATTCTTCTGAACAACCAACCAGATAGTTAGTGTGCTAATAGTAAATTTATGATATCGATATTATGCACCAAAGTACATATCTGATCCCATTTTGTTACTATTATATTTACAAATTAAAGTCACTATTATTGGTAGCAAAGTGGACATTATGATATTTTGTAGACTTCAACTTTCTTTGGGATGGGATAGTATAAAATAAGTCATCGTATCTATAGAATGTAAATAATAATAAACACTTTTAAGATCACTACTATATATAAGGAAATAAACAATAAAAATCTAGCTAGGTATGCATGTATATAATATGTATGTTGCCAAAGTGCGGTGCAACTTTAAATAAACGAGAGAAATTCATATAATATTTATAAAGATATTATTATTATTATCACTAATTTAATTTATTTTTTTAAAAAATTGATCAATATTTATCAATAGTATTAGATAAACCTCAATTAACACACAAATAAATTGAAATTAGTTTATTTTTGAATAAGTAATAAAAAAACTCAATCATCAACAAAAACGCATCGAATTTATTTTTGAATCTATATAAATCTCAATTAAACTAAGGAGGAAAAGAAAAAATACAGCAATAACAGCAGTAATAAAAGAATAACGATTGAGAGAAAACATGCAAAGAAGAAAAAGGAATGCAACAAAGAAGAAGGAGGAATACGAAAAAGAAGAAAAAGAAAAAGAAGAGGAAAAATGCAAAGACGAAGAAGGAGGAATGTGAAGAAGAAAAAGAAGGAATAATGCGAAGAAAAAAGAGAAACGCGAAGACAAAGACGGATATATTTGCGTTAGTGAAACGCGTTTGTACACGCTGGTGCTGGTGTAATAAAAATGATTTTTATTGAGTTTGGACCAACTTAATTAAATTTAATTGTCAAAATAATTTAGATGTGTAATTAAACTGTAATAAAATTATCAAAATACTTTTAAGTTTTTGTCTTGATAAATCACTTGTCTAAAAATTTAAACTGATATAAATAAAAATATATATATGAATGGTTATATATTTTATATCATCTCTTGTATAATTTTTTTTTTTAGTTTGTGTGAATTTTTATATAACTTGTTTTTTTAATTTGTCTTATTTTCAAATTGAGTCAAATAAGATCGAAAATTCTAAAGTTTTTGTTATAAAAATTCTAATATTATATTATTATAATTTATTTATCTCAAAAAGAATTCAAAATTAATAAATAAATATAAATTTTGAATGGTTATATATATAATACTAGTTTCAGATAAGTTTATTGTCTAACTATGTATTCTCATTCTCATCAATTTATAAGTACATGAAAAGTTGCATTGCTCTTATACTTTTAAAAGGTAGATATGTATCATACTAAAAAGTCCAAAATATAATCAAATAGTTTAATGACTAAGCGCAAATAAAGTAAGAGTAAGCACTTTTTCAATAAATAATTGGTGTGGGCAGGGGTTAGGGATGTGCATGGGTCGAGTGAAATCAGGTTTGATGTGATCTAAATTCAGCTCGAAATATATATCGGGCCTATTTGTCGAACCCGGTCCTAAACCCGATGAAACATATACACTTTCGGGCCACAATTATACCGGGTGAAAACCGGGCCATTAACATTTCATTACCTTGATACCTTCTAATAAGCTAGCATGTGAAAATTTTCAAATTTTTAAGACTCCAACCATTATTTGATATGGTAAAATTCACTTAGAAAAATATAACAAGAACCAACTCTTCTCTAAAATTAAAGCATAACCATAATCAATACTAATATTATCTAATAACACCAAATATTTAAATCAATACAAATAACATAATATTATGCATTAGTCTAAAATCTTATGTATTAGTCTAAAATCTTATGCATTTTAAACATAAAACATTAACTTATAGTTTTAGAATAACTAATAATACAAAATATTAAGGTTTACAATACTTAAACTCCACATAAAAATAGCTATCATCCATCACTAATAACACAAAATATTAATTGTGTATGACGACCGGGCCACCGGACTGACTTCGGGTGACCCGAGACATGGTTCGGATCCGATCCGGAATAATGACCGGATCTATTTTTAAAACCCTTACCTAGTCCTAGACCCGATGAAATCACACTAAATTAGCCTCTAAAGTGTTCGGAGTCGGGCCGGATCTTCAGACCAGGCCGAGCTATGCACACCCCTAGGTGCGGTTACTTGGTTGCAACCATTATTATTATTATTATTATTATTATTATTATTATTATTATTATTATTATTAAACAATTGAGTGATTACGAAAAAGATGTTTAGGGATTACTATAGTGCTTAAAACTGAATTTAAAATATTATTATGATTAAATTAGAACTTCGAAAATTAAATTAAATAATTTCGTAAATCTAAAGAATCATTATAAAAATTTACTTGTAAAATTTTTTTATTAGCCAAGAAAAAGTGTAATATAAGTTGTGTACATTATCTTCTTTTAAAAATAAATGTCAAGAGGTTTGTGGCACATGTTATATTTTTTTAGCAATAATATGACCAACAAAATTTTTTTTAATATTAAATTTTAAATTATAAATCTTAAATTTTAATAGTATACAAATAAAATATTAACTTAAAGTGTTAATAAAAATGTTGATCCCTTAATATTTATTTATTTTTCTATTATATAGTTTTGGAAATATCTTATCAACATGCACTGACATATTATTATGTTTTATTTTTCTTTAAACTAATAATAAAAATTAACAATCCATTTCAAGCTTTGTTCCTTTTTTCCTATTGGTAATAATGGGGTCTTTAGCAGTTTGCCTAAACCCCGAAATACTACTATATGATGATTATCATCTGATCTTTTTTAACCATGTTTCTCGAAACAAAATCAATCCTTTAATTTAAAACGAATTAAAAGAAGGGGGTGGGGAGAGACATATATAATATATGCTTAATATCATGCTTACATTATTAGTCTTGGTATTATTGCATTAATTAGCATGACCTTTTTTAAATTAATTCTTAAGACTTAACAATAGTCATTTTCATCAAACCCTATAACAAAAGCTCATATTCACACATATTCTATCCCACAAATTTAAGATCACTCAAAAAAAGTGAATTGAGTTGTTGTGAGTTACATACATAAAAACCTATTAATAATATTTTTTTATCTCGAAGGTTTTGGTTTACAATTTACCCACAAAATTGAGAAAATTAATATAGTAGTAGTTAATATTCGGATGGTTAAATAGATCAATTCAGTCCATTTAACTTTATCGGTTTAAACTCGTGGGTTAAACGAGTCGGCCTATTTAAGTCTGCTTTATTTATAGACCATAATTTTTTAAATTAAACCGTTTATGACCAGTTCGATGAATTAAACGGACTGGTTCGTTTATTATTTTATTATAATTTTTAAAAATTATTTTAACAAAAAATATCATTTTTAGGTCAAAAATCATTAAATAAACAATTTTTTATTAACGGGTCATATCGAAAAAAATATTAGCCAAAAACACTAAATATTTTTAATTATAAAAGAAATAAATAGACCATTTGTTTAGCCACTTTAACCCGCCATTTTTTCAACTTAATTGGATTCAAACCCGTTTAATTTGAAATGTAAACAGACTTAGTTTCTACCCATTTAAACGAGTAAATGGACTGACCCGATAGGTTTAGCCCAATTTAATGGCCCTAACTAATATATTTATCGGCAATTAAACATTAATCGTCTTATACTTTATTGCTAAAAAGTTTTGATGTCAATTATATAATTATTGGTAAAAAAAAATTTAATGGCCTCAAAGAATATATAGTTGTCATTATAACATATAATAATAACAAAAATATATAATTATCACAAAAATATAAGTTAAATATAATATATAATGATTATTATATTATCATCACTAAAAATTTATCACTAAACATTTTTTTTTGTTGTAAAAACATTCTTCTCTCTTTAATTACCTATAGCGTGGTAGTAAACACTTACGACTTTTGTCACTAATTATTACATCTATTGTTACACCAAAATTAATTAGAGAAGTTTTTAATTGATCAAGTCACCCAACTTATCCTTTTTTGTTTCGAAAATTTTTGTTTACAGCTTGACCCACAGAGTAGAAGAATTAACATATGGAGTAAAGGAGATTAACCTTACGACAATGTTGCACTTCCATCTTTTAATACCCATGCCATGGTTAGTAGTTGATCCTATGATGTGGTTAATTGATTGGTTTAAAACTTAATTAGCAAGGAAAAGGTAAAAAAATATGATTATGTATATATTACAACTCTCCTTTGTTGAATAATTTTGTTGATATTATGATAGATAGTATATGTTTAATTGTATATGTTGTTGAGTTTAATTTTGATGTATTAATTGTGTAAAATATTTTATACAGTCGTGCAATTACGTTTATTTTTTTTAAATGATTATTTATGCAATCAATATAAAAAATAATTATTTTTATTGATGTGGTATTACATAATTAAATGTATGTGTAAAATTATTTTATATTGATAGTGTATCAAAATTAAATTCTATGTTATTATCATTATAGTATACTATAATTTGATCCACATACACACCGATTTAATAATAATCGATCATAATACAAATGTTTTTTATTGGTGGATAGATTAAGCATGAATTCATTTTTTTTATGTACTTGTGAATCTTATACTCTTGTTTTTATTAACCAACTTGAGTTGTTTTAATAGTTATTATTTTATTAGTCTGCTTAAATAAACGTCGGGGGTTTGAATTCCATCTTATGCTTACAGTAATTTATTGATCAATGACAAATTCTTAAATGAATTTCCAATTCGCAGCAGATTAATCATTAACCTGTCAAATTAAAAGATACAGTAAAAAAAAAAAAAACTCTCTTCTTCTATTGATAGAAAAAATTGAACCCTAGGAATGTGTACACGCATGTATAAATTATTGGATGAAACAATGCGAAAACCTATGAAATTCATCGTTCTTGGTGGATTGGATTGCTAACACATGTAATTGAAAACTTGAAATGGACCCAAACAAGCCCAATTTAACTTGTCCTCTCTCTATATGTATATATATGCTGTGTATCTAATGGGTTAATAATTATTATAATAATTAAGTGGCTACAGAAATGTTTCACCTTACACATGAGTGAGGACACAATGAAGAAAAGTGATAGAAGTTGATATATTGTGGTCCTCCCAATAATGTCCCTAATAAGTTTAACCAAAGTTTGGTTCCCCTCAAAAAACTCAAAATTCAAATGGGGTATACTCAGCATTGTCATCACTCATCACACTAGTGTGTTTTATCATTCATGTCAATTCAAATTCAACTTTTAGCATTTATCAATAACACTACTTTAAATTTATTTATTCACTTTCTTTTTCTTTTTTTTTTAAAGAAAATAGGTCTTTCATATATATCAAAATGTGTTTTCTTGAATAGTGGATTAAAAAATTAATTATTTTTATTTACGTTATATTATTTAATTAAATTAATATAAATTGTGTTTGATAAATGCCTCAAAATAAAATATATGCCTATTCTTATATTTATTATTTTCACTTATACAAATTCTAAAAATTATGGATATAAATTGTATTGATTAATGTGTGCAAAATTTTAAGAAATATAAATAAAAACTATATATTTTTATGTATAAAACGGATATAAATACAAATTATTAATAACTAAGTGCTGATAAAAAAATAATAATATTTATTAGTCATATAACAGAATTTTTTTTCATCATTTTTATATTTATTTCCTATGATATTTACTAAATATCAAATAAAAGGGTTCTTCACTCATCAGTCATCACCGTGCACAAAAATTAAACATAATAATAATAATTAGAATTTAGATTATGGCCATTGAGGCATTAATTAATTTGAGCCGCGTGTTTAGTTTAATTAATAATGATATTTGTGGTTGGTATGTTGTCTCAGCCATGTGCACCAAAAAAGGTTTCTTTGTGCTATCTATCATGAATTTTCGTTTGGCTTTTTGGGACAAAAATGTATTGCCGGTGTCTAAATATACATCACCACCGTCTTCTTTCATATCATCACATAAATAAACCACAATATATTTTTTCTTCTTTTTTTTCATATATATACTTTGAATAGGACTAACTCATTCATCTTTCGCTATGAAACATAAACACTAATATAAATACAGAATATGATACGATACAGAATATATAGACATATAAATTTTAATATTTTATAAAAATAAAAATATAAGGAGTTGATAGATCTAGAAAACAGTAGTAGCCGCTGCAACAGGAGCTGAATATGCAACATCAATCCAAGGGCGCATCCCCGACGAAAACTAAGTTCCCACTCACGACCTATGTAACAAACTACACCAAGTAAGAAGTGTAGAACAATTAGTTCACAAGGACCGCCATTGTATAACCATTCATCAACAGATGCCGCTTCCTATATCGGGTAAAAGTGCAAATCTATAGCCGTCGAAGTAGGAATAATGGCACCCGAAATAATATTGTTTCCATAAAGTAGAGATCCAGAAACAGGCTCACGAATACCAGAACTAATATGTGATAATATTTAAATATATTTAAAAATATTTAAAAAATTATTTTATATTTTTTATTAAAATACGTATGAGATAAAAAAATATATATAACAAACGAATATCGAATAAAAATTATATCCAAAATATATTTAATACATAAATACGGTAATAACTTAAAAAAGTGTCCTTTCTTCTTAAAATTTTTTGAGACTTTGGCCCTTTCTGTGGGCTACGGTTATGTACAGACCAGGGTTTTTCTTTTTATTAGAGTTCTCATCATAATATTTGAGGATGTTATTATGATATAATAATATATTTTGAGAGTGTTATCTAATATAATATTAGACTCCATCAATATTTAGGCCATTCACATATATGTTTTCTGGAGTGGATATGAATTGATCGGAACTAATTAGATTTGAATTTGATTTAATTTTCATATTTTAGTGTGTTTATTTTAAAATTCTAATTTACTACTAAACTAACTTGAATAAATTATTGGATTGATTAAACCAAGTTAATTCTATATATTATTAGTTATATACAATTTTGAGAATTTTATATAACAAATTAATAATTATTGTTTNCATAAAATGTGTATTTTAATCATACAATAGTCAATGTATGGTATTTAACTCCATCCTAATCTTTATCTTCTTTTTAAAACTTGACTGATATGATTATTGAATTTTTTACAAGTATCACCTCTTATTCGACTCGAAGATCGTAGCAAATTGAAAGTCTTCAACCACACATAAAAAAATCAGCCAAATATTTTAACTTGTTTTAAGTGTTAAACCCCAAAGCGTAGATAAGAAAAATAGATTATATGGAGAGAGAAAATAAGAATAAAAACAAAAAGTGCCTCTCAATTATTAATTTATTAACAAAAATATTTTTTAAATTTATTAATGACAAAAATATTTTCAAAATATATTAAAACGCAACAAAATATTCAACATTGAATATATATATTTTTCAAAAAGTGCTTTACACTAGTAATTTTTTTTTTGGATTTTTTGTCAATGACGACCAATGATACTTTAAAAAAATAAAAACGAATAGTAGATATTGAAATTTGATATTTTTTGTGTACTTTTTAAATAGGTATTTAAATATTTCTATAAAATTTTGGATCAATTGTACAAATAATTTATTAAATATAAAAGTTATTTATCACTTAAAAAATATTTTTTTTTTATTTTTATCGCACTTTAAAGTATCTCGAGGTATTTTGGTCCTTAATAAATTAATTAAAAATATTTTTGGAGAATAATCTATTAGCAACTTATTAATTTAGGAATAATTTTTATGGTCTACTCAAGAAAATAATAAGAGAAACACTAATATTAATTAGTAGACTTTTTTTTTCCTTAAGTAAGAGTTAGATGTTGTTATTAATATATTAGAGGTACATTATTTTAGACTGTAATAGTAGAGTTAATTTTTTCTTAGATAAAAGTTAGATGTAATTTGACTAATTTGTTATTAATTAATATATTCTAAGGTGAATATAATGTTTTAATCTTTAACATTTAAAAATAATAATTTTAACTGAAAAGTTAAAATAAGACGAAATAAAATACTTAAAATAAAAATATAATATTTTAAATATAAAGAATAAAATTAAAATTTAACTCAAATATTAAAAACTAAAATAATAATTTACCTATATAATCTAAAACTCCGTTGCCTTTTAAGTTCATTTATGTTTATAGAACCTTTATTTTTATTTTTTAAAAAATAGTATCATATCATTTGCTTTATTTATTCTGAAATTGAATTTTTAAGGTTTAATTGTTCTATTGATTTTTATAATTTTATTAAATTTTTAATTAGGTATCTATATTTTTTTCAATTGAGTTCCTATATCATATTAAATTTTGTAATTAAGTTTCTTGATAAAAATACTGAAATTAACAGAATATTTCGTTAAATAAAATAAATATGCCTAATACTTAATTGAATATTCTATATAATTTAATAGAATATTATGTTAATTTCAATATTTTTATCACGGTAAAAATTTAATTATAAAATCTGATATCGATATCGAATTCAAAAAAATTATAAAAATTTAATTAAAAATTTAGTAAAATTATAGATATTAATAGAATAATTAAACTAATTGTTAACTATTGAAAATATAAAAAAAAATATATTTTGGCATTAAAGTAAGTTAGTTACACGTATTAATCTTAATCTGACGTGGAGATTAATAAGAAGAAGATGTAAAACTATATGCAAATTAAACCAGAAAAATTGAAATATTTGAGTAACATAGATGCTGAAAAAATTATACATATATTTATGTGTTGAACTAAGATGAAATAATTCAAAGTTTGAGTAAATTAAACATCGAATATATATGTCTAATTAGACCTTACAAGAAAATATCTACATTTGAATTGTTGTAGCTGAGCTAGCAAACCTTATACTTATCTATATAGCAGCTAAAATCCATAAAATTCAAACTACATGTGTGATTTAATTTTTGTTTTCATTCCCAGACAATGTTACAACTTACAATGACGCCATTAATTACATATGTCCATATTCCCAAAGATTATCTATCTAATTAAGCTAAAATAATCCACGAAATTATTGTTTTAATTCTTTGCTAATTAATTTGAGTGGCTCAAAATCGGTAGGTGAATGATGAGAGCTTGATACTACTTTAATTTACTTTTTGCTGGCGCCCCTAGTTTTTTGAAGTTAGAATATTGATTTTATTACGAAGATTTGATTAATTCAATTCACAAAGAAGTTCTTTATTAATAGATAATTTAAATATACATAAAAATATTATATTAATAATATTTTTATAATTTAAGTATAAATACAGTATTGGGGCGGAGCTACATACATAAAAAAGAGGCAATGACCTCCTAATTTTAATTTTTTATTTATATATAATTATCTAATTAAATTTATGCGTTAAGAAATTTAAGTATTAAATTTGAATTTTTTCACTAATATAATAATTTGATTATCTGTGTAAATTTTTTTATACTGACTATGTATAAAAATTAATTTTTTTCTTTACTTTTATCATTTATTGTGTGATTAATATCAATGTGAAAAAAGAAAAAATATATACACCAAAGAGTATTTAAAATTTCTCAAAGATTAATTAATTTTTTTTTAAACTTATCTAATATTTATTATTTGTATTCTAAAATTTTTTGTTATCTTAAAATTTAGGCATACTAAGAATTTAATATATTTAGACATAATTAATATATAAATACACAGAACTTTTGATGTACCAAAATATGATAACAAATATTTTATAACTAAAAAAGTAATGTGCCCATAGTTTTGCTAATGAATAACATGAAGATTCATCCTTTCATGCATAATATATAAGAATATGAAGATGTATGATAGTGATAGTGATATCAAAGGAAAAGTAGTGAACAGAATTTTGTCAAGCTTAACATGTGAATGTATTGAAAGTACATTTATAATTATTATCTCATTCACAATTTCAAACAAACATGACATTGACAAAACATATCAACAGAAAAAATTGTTAAACACAATGTATTATTCATTTGTTTGTCTATACATATAAAAAAAAAGAGGCATAATGCATGGCCTACAAAGCATGAGCACAAATAATAAATGCATAACGTGTTGCAACTTTTTCAAATGCCAAAAAGTTTTCTACCTATGTAATCTATTGCTTCAATCATACTTCTCTACCACATATATTTCAATTTTTATGCGTATTATTTAAAAAGTTTAATTAATTATGTAAAATTATTTAGAGATAATACTTAGATTAGTTTATAAAGGTACATTTGTATCTCAATTTGATCTTAAAATTTCAATTTATTTAATTTGATTATTTAAATTTTGTATTTATAACTCACGTTAGTTTTAGTATTATTTTTGTCACAAATTTGTTAACGAGTGTATATTGAAATAGACTGATGCATGTCACATTTGATGAAAAGACTGAGATTAAGAGACAAAGATGAGGAGACAAAGATTGAAAAAAATTTTAATATTTTGTTTGGTATAAAGTGGGAGATAGAAATTGAAATAATAATGAAATTATAATTTAATTTGTACAAATGATAAAATTGAAATGAATGTATTTTAGGTATAAAATATTATTAAAGTTTCAGTCTCTATTTCTAAAAATTTTAGTTCCATGTGTCTCCACTTTTTAGAAGTATTGAATACTGAAATTTTAAAGACAAATATCTCAAAACAAATGCTACCTAAAAATTATTTGATGTGACAATTATAATATTTTACTTCAATTTATTCTCTAAGAAGTCTTTAAAACACTTAATTGAAATTAGAATTAGGGTTTAAAGATTTATAAGAAAAAATTTGAGGTAAAAAAAAACTTTAATTGCCATATCAAATATTTGTTAGAAAATTTAGCGTGACAGTCACAGGTCCATATTAATATATAGTTGACGATTCTACGACGAAAATAAAATTAGGATCTAACGTGAACGAATATTAAATTAAAAGATCAAATGAGTAAATCAACATTTTAAAAATCAGACTAAAGGACAAGTGTAATAACCTCAAATACCAATATGAGTATTAATTTAATTATTTAATAGTTTTTTATTATTTTTATATAAAGATATATTAATAAATAATTTAATATATTTGACAAACTATTTTATTTAATATAATAAATATTAATATCTTAATTATCATCTTAGACTTTGAGTTCGATTCAAGGTGGAGAGTAAAAGGGTTCAAGCGTTCATTACATGGATTCAGAATCTAAATCTACCAAGAATCACAAACTTCATTTTGTTCGTATAGTTTTTTACTACTTCCTTTACTTAGTTTTGTTTATCAAAATTAGGGTTTAGGGTTAATCTATTGTCAGTATATAATAAATATTTAACATACAAACGTCTAATGATATCAGGCCTGACAGCATGGACCCTATCCGCGGATACTCAATCTGACCCAACCCGATTGGGTAGGGTTGCCAACCCAATCCGCTGCGGGTAGAGTTGAGCACGGAGCGGGTTGGCCTGCGAGTAGGGTTGAGCACGGAGCGGGTAGGGTGCGGGTTGAGTCTCAACCCTACCCGCCATCCCATAATATGTGTTATATATGTTTAAAAATGTTACATGTTTAAAAATGTTACATATGGAAATTGAACCAAGAATCTTAAGCATGTGCAAAAAGTTCCTAACCACTGAACTAAGGATATTTGTTTTATTTATAAGATATTTGTGTCATTATAATGTTTTTTTTGTCAACCCGCGGGTAGGGTCGGATACCCACGAATTGAACGCGAGTAGGGTTAGGGTTGGATATTTCTCAACCTGCGGGTAGGGTAGAGTTGAGTGTTAGTCAAAAACTCAACTCGCGGGTAGGGTTAGGGTTGGGTTCAAACCCTACCCTACCCTACCCATTGCCACCCCTAAATGATATATTATCATATAATATCATACAAGTGAAAAAACAACCTATATTCATTAGTTTTTTAATACAACAACAGCAAAAAATTTATATACCATTCATGATATTTTTAGAAAGAAAAAAAGAAAACATTTTCATAATGAGCATATATGGTGAGTCATTTGAGAGAGATGGGTTGGCACTTGAAGACAAAATGCGCCAAATAAACGAGGAGATTGCAATCTTAGCGGGAATTTTGAAACTCGTTCCCCTTTATTTTCTTTATGCAATTATTATTTTTATTTATTTTGTTATTAAACAATTGTTACATTATATGCCAACATAAGAAAATATGGAAATGAAACTTACAATTAGTCAATTAGGGCTCCAAGTGAGTCGAATTGAGTTAAACTAAACTCTCACGAAAATTAAGCTTGGTTCACAGCTTGATTGATTAATAATCGAATTTATTTTGCAAACTCAAACTCGGCTCAACAAAAACTCACGAGTTGACTCAAACTCACAAGCGCTCAAATAATTGAACATAATCTATAATTTTATATCAATAAATTATAACTTATATATATTAAAAAATATTAAAAAAGATAAATTTTATATATTTTATATTTATTAATTATAAATTTTTTATTTATGTCCTATATTAAAATTATATATAAAAAATGACTATAA
>NC_029779.3:47620013-47670401 GCF_000817695.3 Arachis duranensis
GAATATGTTAGATGTTCAATTCAATATAAGTATACAGATAATTATATTTATTACTTTTAATTTAATGATTATTTTTTTTAATTCAATTTATTCATGCACAATTAATAATAGATGATATTCAATTCATTACGAATAGTTATCCTAATATACTTTTTCCTATACTTAATACTAACAAGTAAATATTATCACTTTGAGTTAATACTTAATAACTAAAGTTTGTATTTATAGTTACAAAATTTACATATAAAAAATATATAATTTACACTTATATTTATTAAAATTTACATATATAAATTAATACAATTTGTATTCATATTAATTAAATTTTGTATATATAAATTAATAAAATTTATTTGTTAAAAATAATTTGATATTTGTGTTGATCAAATATTTCTGTATATAAGTCTATTACAAATCTAATATATTTAAAATAGGTAAAACATATTTTTTATTTTTTAAATTTGTCAAAAATTTCAAGAATATTGTTAAGTTTTATTTTATTTTAATTTTATCCAAAAAATATTCGATTTTTATCAAATATACCACTAATAATTAAATTTTTAAAAATTTTATAACTAATTTAATAATAATACATGATAATTATGCCGTCTGATTTAGTATTTACTTGTATTAAAGATTTTTGTTATAAAAATTATTGTTAAACTAGTCATAAATATTTTTGAAAAATTAACTATTACAAATAAATTTGATGTAAATTAAAAAGTTATACGATAAAAATAAAATAAAATAAAATTTAAAAATATTTTTAAAATTTTTAACTAATTTAAAAAAAATATATATTTTACCTTTTTGTTAGAAATTATTATATTTACATAGATGATTCGAAATTTTCCAATATGATTGACGGCCATGCGTTTCACCACGCTCCTCCTCTATATGAATGACACGTGTGAAGTTGTGAGCCAGAAGTAACTTCCAAGCATGGAGCAAAGCTTTCTCTTTCAATGATTTTTGGTTTCTACAAAGAAACAAAATTCTCTCTTACGTGTCACTCTCTCATTGTTAAGCCTTTCGGTACCTTTACACATATTTTAACTTTTCTTTTTGACTCGTTTATTATTCAATTTAAGTATTCAATTATTTTATTAGATTTAGATCAGATTAGATTATGTTTTTATAAATATTGGATTCACATCAAAATATTATTTTAAAGGACGACGCTGATACATTTTCTGGTGATACAATTAAGTTACATGTACTTATATACATATTAATATTATTATTTCTCGAAAAAAATGACATTTCTTTTTCGGTTAGATGCTCAAAATGTTTTTTTTTTCTATTTATAATATACAATTTACTTTTTTAAGATTAAAATAACGTATATTTAGTTTATTTGACTAAAATATCTATCAATAATCATTATAATTATATATATAACTTAGTAATATATAATTAGTTAATTGATTGATTTAAATTATAGTAATAATATAAAATATATATTTATTATAATTGTAATCAGTTTTATTTGTTTTTAGTATTTTATCACATAACACAAAATATTTTAACTGGTTACAAATTCAAAAAGATTTAATTCAAAAGGAACTATTTTGGTTTATTATTTGTTTTATTTTTTCAATATTTTGCTTAGAAAAAAAAAAAAACAAAACCATTTTCTTAAAACAAACAAATATATATATGAGTTTTGGGCTTTGGGGGTTGATTGTGAAGGTAGATCCGGATCTAATGGACCACGCGGATGCAATTGGGGACAAATAATTTGGAAGTGGGAAGAAATGGAACAAATAAGTGTGAAAATGATTTTGGCAGAGTTAGTGTCACTACAAAAACAACAATTAACAACTTGGGATTGCATTAAGGAATTTTTGTCATTTTCTTTAGATTCTACAATTAGGGCATACTATCAATGTGACACTTGCATCATAAATATATGAGTGCTTTATGCTTAAGGATTTGATTGTAACTTTGGTATGAGAAGGGAATTTTGAACTAAAGACTTCTGATCACTATTTTTCCTTGATCAACCTATGTTAAGCAATGCTTATTATGAAAGACTTGCTATAATATAAGGGAAATTATTTTAGTTCATTATGTAAACTATATTAGCTAGAGATATCTCTATCCTTAAACCCTAGTTTTGAGGAGTTTCTTTTTCATATCTTGGATCATCTTTATATAGAAAGACTATAATTATACTTATGGAAATATTCCATCCCAAAATATATAAAGGTATTGAGTGGAAGCATAATTTTGTAGTTTAGGGTTTAATGTGATTCTCATATAACACTACTACTAATATATGTATTCTCTTTAAGATTAGGCATTTATAGTGGCTCTACATTATTTAATATTTAATATAGTCTAATTCTCAATGAAGCCAACAATTGTTAACTCATCAAGCTCATAAAAAGGAGTTGATGTGAACCAAAATATATACTAGTCTATTGGATGGGAAAATTTCATATCTTAATTAAAACCCTAGCTAGTTTTAGCTATTTGTTAAATAACTAGGAGGGTAATCTAACAATTTCCATAATATAGCACTAGCTAGCTTCATGTTATATTAGATGTTGAATTAAATAATTATTTATTTTATTACAATATAAAAATTCCTTTATTAATGTCTTAAGAACTACTTCTTGTTCGCAAATTTAACAATAATTATACGCATGTTTTCTTAAATAGTACTATGATTTGCTTAAACGATGATGATGATTGTTACTATTTAGTTACTAAACTGGGTCGATAAACATTTAGGCTCATTATAGAATTGTATCTGTCCAAAATCAGAATTATATCTCACAAAATGAGACATAATTAAAATTTTTTTTTCTATATCTTTAGTCACCAAAAATTATAAATTGATTTAATTACCGAAATCTTTTAAGGAGAGATGTTAGATATTTTGAGAGTCACTTGAAACGTTGATGTAGATTTGAATTTAAGGTCTAGAACTCTTATAAGGCAGTGTCCAACTTGTTTAGTGCCGACGTGTCGCCGTTTAAGTTCTTCGTGATAAAGTTGAAGTGGTACCTACAAGAAACTCCGATACTTAAATTAGTAAAGACTTTAAGCAGAATTTTAGTAGAATAAAACGTGAGTATACTTGAGTGTATTTATAGTAGAGCTGAGTTCGTTAATAACTAATTACCTTTGTTAAAATAGTTCTATCTTTATTGATGGATAATCATTTTCTTTATTTTGGGAGTTCATTATGATCAACCTTTTAACGAGGATAGAATAGTAAGAGAAATTCAAAAGAATAATTACTCGTTTAGATAAGTATAAATTGGTTTCTTTTATCGTGTTTGACCTCTTTAAAAAAATTAAATAAACTTGGCCATCTTTTTTGGATAAATCTTTTACTTTTATTGAATTTGACTTTATTTCTAGACTAAAATATGAATATTAGGCAAACGTAAAATATTGATTTTTGTATTAACAGTAATAAAATTCTTAATATATATTGTTTAAAGTTAAGGTACTTTCGCATATGAAAAAAAAATTCAGAGTGCATAGGGACCATAAAAGGTCAACAATAAAAAAAAAAAATGGGAGCTCCAAAATTACTTCAAGTTTCTAGACCATCATATAAATTTTCCCAAAATTAATATTGGAACATTGTGAATTCTGCTAGCCTAGTAAAACTTAGGTGTATCTTATTTGAAATGGAAAAATGAAACTGTTGTGTATGAATATAGCTTTACAAGGATGGCAATGCAAACCTTAACATTGATAATAAAACCCTAGTCTTTGTCAATTGGTGCATTACAAGTGCAAATGGAAGTTTATTTCAAAAAAGCATGATAATATTGTAGAAAATTTAATCTGTTTTTTTATTATTCATGAACATATATATATAATTTTTTATATAAAACTATATCAAATATTTTTTATGTTAAAAAGTATAATTTGCGATCCTAACAAATTAAAATGTATATATTTTTATCTTAATAAAAATATACATGAGAATATTTTTGGAGTATTATATTTATATCTAAATTATCTATTAATAAATATAATAAAGATAAAAATTATAATGACAAAAAAAAAGAATTTAAGATAATTATTGATTCTCATGTGTGCAGCTTTTGTTTAGGATTTTTAAATTTAAGCAAAATACGATAAAATTACCACTAAATCATTTTTCACAATATTCAACAGATAAGTTAATAGAAATGTCCATTTTTTATGGCCATCAAAGATGAAGACCACATTGTCTTTTTTTTTTTCCTTTCTTTTTCTCTGTTAAACTATGCATTATCTTTCGTGTGAATAAATATAAACTAAATTCGGTGCTTACTTTATTATATATTTATTATCATTAAAGTTTAAAAATATTTTTTTCTTAAAAAAGTTTTACAACTTCTATTTATTCTTAACAGAGATAACGAATCTGATTTTTAAAATTTAAGATAAAAAATTTAATCATCCTTAATTTTTTTTATTTAAAATAATTTTTAATGTTATATTTAATATTAAAATTATTTTTTTAAATATAATATCTTTAAGATAAAAATATCTCTATTATCTTTTAAAATTGTTGCATCACTATCATACTATTTTCTCTCTTTCTAAGATCACCTTTCATTACTACTAATAATCTCATACTTCAAAGTTCAAATTCTTCAAATTTAATAACAATAACAACAAATAACTTTTTTTTTAAATTCAACAAAAAAATCGAAAAAACCTTACTTTAGAAATAATTGAACTCTAATATGAAATTATTGAACCGTAATCTCAAAAAATAAAAAATCTGAACCTAGTTTACTTAAATTCAAACCATAACCTTAAATTAGTCACCACATTTATTCTTTCTCATCTTCAAGAAAATCGTATGACAGAGATTGGTCAAAGATAATAAAAAAATTAGAAACATATATGTAGACAATAAAAATAACAAATAATATGACCAATAAATATAATAGAAGTTTAATTTATTAGGTGTGTGAATAGTTATTTTAATATTAAGATTTAAGTGAGTAATTTAGAGGTGTAATATATTTTTATTTTATTAGGTTAATTTTATAATTTATTGTTCATATTATTTACAAAAACTACTATCTACCTAATAAAATCTTAAAAAAATAGTCTAAACCAACAAAAAATAACAAAAAATAGAGGATAAAAAAATCGAATAAAAGAGAATGAAAAAAGATAATAAAAAAATATTTTTTAATTTAAAAATTTTAGAAAAAATAAATTTATTAACAAAATAATTTTAATACCAAACATTGAAGATAATTTTAAACAAAAAATTAAAAAACATTTAGATTTTAATTCCAAATCTCAGTGCAAAAAAAGTACTTATCCGTTTCTAATAGCAAGTTACAAAACCCTTTATTATATTTTTTTTCAAAGGCATAATTGCATAAAGTTCGGAATAAATAAATAAATAAGACATAAGTTAATAAATGATGACTTGGGGTTGCGTGACATGCGCCTTCTGACTCTGGCTCTCTGTCCAAATATCTATTTCCTTTTAGACTTTGCCTTTTCTTATTTTTTTTCTGTGCAAATAAAATTCTTAACTTATTTCTTTTTCTTTTTTTTCACGGCAAATTATTTTCTATTTTTGACTAATGGAATGCCATAAAATAAGAGAACATTATCAAAATAAAAAAAAGAGATAGTTTAATTAATTTTAAAATAGAACTCTTTTGATAAAAAAATGATTAAAAAATATCAACAATAACTTATCTATCTCTGGAGTAGGTTATACTTATCAACATTAATTTATCTATCTTTGGAATAGGTTATACTTAGTTGTATTAGAATTAATTACAAAAAAAGTAAAAATATAAAATAATATGTATTTCGATAATTTTAAATATTTAAAAAGTATGTTTTTTTGGAATAAATTTGTTGGACAAATTTGAATAATTTTTCATCAATTTAAGATAATATTTTTAAAGTAAAGGTAATAAAGCAAAAAATTATTTCTAAAAGGAATTGAAAAAAAAGAAAGAATCTTAGAGAGAAATTTAAATTCAAAGAACTATATAAAAGACTAACTATTAAACTTAAATTCAATTGCATTAAAATACTTTCTTAAAAAAGATCTATTAGTTGAACTCTTTAAGATATTGATAAGACACTTTATAAATAAGGTGAGAGATAATGTTAGCATCCCTTAATATAATTAAATTGAATAATCCATTGTACAAAAAACAAATTGAATAATCACATATCTTTTTAAAATGATTTCTTACTTTTCATTTTAACTATTTAAATACAAATTAAATATATTTTGTATATACATTTGACTTTTTTTAAAAAAAATATTATGTACAAAAGTTTTAATCATTAAATATTTATATTAATATATGTGTTATTTAATTTATTTTTAATTTATATTTTATATAAATAATTAATTTAGTGGCTGATTTTTTAGTATATATGTAAGATAATTATTTTAAAAATATTAAAAATAATAATATTATTACTCAGCTAAATTTTCCATCAAATCTTGTGAGAAGCCAATTAAAATTTAGCATCATTGACTCCATTTAGTTTGGGAATTAAATTAGATTACTTTTACCCTTTTTAGTTGGAGATGGATCCTTCACTATCTCTAATTTTTCCACAAAGTAAAAAAGTAAAATATGTTTTCAACCCTTTTCAAAAATATCTTTGTCCCTTAAACCTCTCTTCAATGTTCTTATTATTACTTCACTCTTCAGCTTCCATGGACAATTTTTTCTCCTCCTTCATCTTCTTCTTCAGCCTCACTATTCAACCCTTTCACCACTTACCTTAGCCTTTATCTCAAGCTTTTCTGCCCTAATTTCGATTGATTTTTCATTTCTCTTACCTCAAGTTTCTATTTTTATCTTTCAAAAACCCTTTTTGGATTCAGCTAAGTGTTGGGGTTTTCTGAATTTAGCTAGATATACACCATTCTGATTCCAAAGTTGCACTCTTTTTGGAGATTCCGGAACTGGGTATGTGACAATATGCTTGATAGATCTTCATTTCTTGTTCATTTATTTATTTATTTTGTTTTGTTTTGGTTCATGGGCATGTAGATTTTGGGTTGAAGCATTGGGAACTTCTAGAACCTTTGTTTGGTAGATTATAAAGTTTGTTCCTTTTGGAAGGGTTGTTTGCTTCATCAATAAAGTTCTGGCTTCAAGGGCATCTAGATTTTGGTTTGTGGCATTGGTGGTTCTAGAATCTGGAATTTTGTAGTAGCTGCTTGTGAAAGTGTGTTCCTTTATGAAGAAGTTGTTTTGCTTCATCAATCAAGTCTGAATTTTGTGTTCAGCACAGAATAATTTAGTAACAATAGAGATCTGGCTTTATTCCAATTTTCTTGGTTTATTTATTTTATTCTTTTATTTTTGGTGGTTCTTACATTATTTTTTAGTTATTGCATATTTTCACCCTGCTGATGTGGTTGGTAAAATTCAGATTTTATTTTTCAAGATGAAGAAATTTAGATGTCATGGTAGAACATCAGATTATTCTTTCAAAAGAAATTCTAAGCTAAGTTGACTCAAACAAAAGATTATGGAAACATATTTTTTATTGCATCTCATACTTACTACAATGACCTGCTTATGTCTTTGTTGCAACCATTAACATTGGGAGAAACCACATTTCATTTACCATATAAGGATCTTTTTGATTTGGAAGATAAGATTTCATATACTTGTTTAAGGGTAGTATTAAGAAGGATTTGACTTTTTTTATTAGTTGAGTATACTTTACAATCCTAACAATGTTGTTCTTGTTTTTCAGATATAAACTATGCTGAATTGAGGGTTTTGTAGACTTGTTGGGATGCCATATTGAATTCAAAGGCAGTTTGCAATTAGTCGAATTCCCGAAAGACATGTGGTCAGCCTTTTTACAGCTGAAATGAAGAATTTGCAGGTTTTGTTTTTCCCCATTTTATATTTGGTATTTAATTAGTTGCCATAGCTGCAATTATTTTCCATTTTCCAACAAAATTGATCATGATGTGTTTTCATCTTAGTGAGAAGAAAAATTCACCATTTTCACACAAGGCACTTATGATCTCACAGTAATTCAACATTTCCGGTTTCCGGTAGTGCTTTGCTAAACAATGTTTTTTGTTGTCTAAAAGGCTAATAATAATAATAATAATCTTAGAGCTCGTTGTATTCTAGACTATGTAATATTGCCATGTTTTCCACTCTCGTCGTGATCTTCTAGATTCATCGTATATTCATGCTATGGATTCGCAGAGTACAGAGGAATTGCAGTCACCAACTCAAGCATCTCATGAGCCGAAGAGTGAACCACCAAACAATCACACAAGTGATGCTCCCGTTGCCGACTCAGGTTCGGCATCCGCCTCGAGCAATGATAACAAGAAAGTTTCGCGGCAGGATATCGAGCTTGTGAGCATTACAAATTGTTTTCTAGTGTTTTGACTTTTTTGCAGTGATAACTTATAGAAGCTAATCTAATATGTTTCTTTTCTTTCTTGATTAAATATTCAAACAACTTTTGTAGGTCCAAAATTTAATAGAAAGGTGCCTACAATTATATATGAACAAAGATGAAGTGGTCAAAACACTACTGACTCGTGCTAAGATAGATCCTGGATTTACAACTCTCGGTAGGTATCTTGAGTTCTCTGTAATGCCTTTTTATTTAGCATTTTGGTAGTGATAATTATAGATTTATAGTCTATTGTATAAGTTGTTCTAAGAAGCTTTTGTATCCAAATTAATGAGTGACTTCTGTTTTATCAAGAATCAACACTGTGATATATATTGCAAATAAAAGCTGTTATTCTAAACAATGCTTTTTCTTGATTCAGTTTGGCAGAAGTTAGAGGAAGAGAATGCCGATTTCTTCAGGGCGTACTACATCAGGCTTAAATTGAAAAAGCAAATACTCCTGTTTAATCATTTGCTTGAGCATCAGTATCATCTGATGAAGGGTCCCATGGCAGCAAAGGTTCCATTGGCTCCAATACAGAATGGAATCCATCCAATGCCTGGTAAATTCTTGCCCTCTCATTGGTGTATGTTGATTCAAATAACATCTGCATTCTTTTTTTACTCAAGATTTTGAGAGTTTTAGTTAGGAGTCTTCAGAGTTAAGATTTGGCCAATAATCCGAATTCTTGTATTAACATTTGTATTCTAGTGACCATGTTACTGAAAATTTTCTGTGTATTATCTATTTTGCTGGCGATTATTGGTAATTGATTCCGTGTTGGCTTTGTTTAATTTAAGAATTTTTATAGGAAGTAATATCTTCTATCAAAACATAAAAGTACTTTTTTCAATTGTCAAATGGTAAATCAAACAGATGCTTTCTTTCTTGAGTGTTGAGGTTTGTTGTTTCCTTTCCTGTTCTGCATATACTGTCTCATTTGTCGAATATTCCTCCCGATTCACATTATCTGTCATTTTAGAGAAACTATCTTGGCTTGATACACATTCATATGCTCACATTTCAAGTAATATTTAGTGTGCAAATAATTCAAGTGACTGATATTGCGAATCGAATAATGTCGTTGCATAAGTGTACTTATTCACTTATTTGCTTCTCTCTTTTCCCATTATGCTTTTAACTCAATTTATTTGCAGTGCAGTTAACAACCTACCTATGGGATATCCAGTGCTACAACAGCCTCCGATGGCAGCTGCGGGTCAACCTCATATGGACTCTATGGGTATATCGAGCTGCCATGTGGTTAACGGAGTCCCTGCGCCGAGCAATTTTCATCCCATGAGGATGAATTCCGGAAATGAGTGAGACTCTTTTCCGATTTCAGATAATTCTTTTCATAGCTAGATTTTGTGTTTTGTATTCTGAAATGCTTAAGGGTGTGTTTGGTTCGCGTGATCATTTTTAGTGTTTTCTGTAAAACAGAAAATGAAAACGCAAACCAAACACACCCTTAAATGGTATTTTCCGGTTGAGAAGTAACAACTGATTTCAGCATTGTACTCTATAGTAGTGTTTTTATCTTATGTTTCTTACAAGTTTGCAAAAATGGTTATGCTAGAATTGTTATGTTAAATTACTTTTGAGGTCCTTATAGTTATACTCATTTTTCAATGAGGTGCTTATGGTATATATGCTTGTAACAATTTACTATACTGTGTGAAACTTTTCAATCAAGTCCTTATAGCTTAAGTATTTGTAATCAAGTCTCTATACTAGACAAACATTTCTCAACTGGACCACCCCTTAAGCTTAAAGGTTTTGTGATCAAGTCCCTATGTTGGATGATAATCACAGTTCTTTGTAAAAAAAAAAAAAAATTGTACAATATAGGGGCTTGATTACAAAATTTTGGAACTAGAGGGACTCGGTTGAAAAATGTTTTAAACTAAGGGATTTGATTGAAAATTTTTGTACAAAAAGGGGGGAAAAAAGAACCTTAAAATACAAATGTTTAAACTACAGGCATCTAATTGAAAGTTGAGTGAAACCATAGGGATCTCTGGAGTAATTAAATTAATTGTTATTGCCATTTTGTCCTTGTTGTGTACTAGTTATATTGGTGGCATGGTGGAGGTATTTTTCCACCCTCCTTTGTTGAAGTAATTTGCTTGATGTAAATGGCTAACCGCGTCCGGTTTTGTATTTGTTGAAGTATGGTGATGGACCACGGTGGTCCCGAGATGGCGCCGGTTGCTCCACCGAATGGTGCAATGTCATCAGTGTCCGACATGCCGGTGAGTCCAACATCGGTAGCATCCACCGGCCATTTCCCCTTCACTGCATCAGAGATATCAGGAATGGGCACGGATACATCGGCTCTTGACACAGCGTTTACATCGGATGTCGCTACTTCGGTAGGGCTACAGCTTGCGGCGGACGGTGGTGCCGGAATCTCAAGATCACTTGATCAAATTCAGTGGAACTTTAGCCTGTCTGATCTAACAGCTGATTTGCCAAACTTGGGAGGTATTTCATCATTTTAGATTGTCATTTGATGATTTGAACACTGAATTCATTTCCATGAAATTGCACCTTTTTCTGTCACTATATATGATACGGGTTATGTTATGTGTACACTAAAACCAGCCACCAAAGTCAGTCACTAGTATAAAATACATGTTAGAATACAAATACACATCAAAAATAAATTAAACCACATATGTATCTATACATAAATACATTGATAGCTAATTTTAGTGGCTGATTTTGGTGTACAAATAGCATTTTTCATATGACACTAACCTTCCCAATAATAAACATTAAGGGAGATTAGTGTAAATATGACAAATTAAAGGGGTGTGAATGTAATAGTTAATCCCTAAGGTTTTAAACTACTATTAAGCAAATAAGCATGCCGTGGGAATCCAAGTTAATTGATGGATATTCAATCCAATCATGTTTCGCATACATAGAAAATCCGAGACCAAATTAGTCACTTGTATAAAATATATATTTAAATTTTAAATACACTTTGAACATGTGTGAAACAAAAACAAACGCACATATATGGGTGACTGATTTTTAGTGTTTATATAATATTTTTATATTCGATTTTAATATGGATGCTAATAAAAGGGCTATTCTTAATATTATATTATTTTTATGTCTTATATTTATAAATCTTGTTGATTTTTCTTTTCCAGATCTAGGAGCTTTGGGAAATTATCCTGGTTCACCATTTTTGCCATCTGATTCAGACATTTTGCTAGAATCTCCAGACCAACAGGATATAGGTAAATGTCAAATACAATGATACCTCCATAATATATAAGAAAGTTTTCAATTATACCGGTATAT
This sequence comes from Arachis duranensis, assembly GCF_000817695.3. Taxonomy (NCBI): domain Eukaryota; kingdom Viridiplantae; phylum Streptophyta; class Magnoliopsida; order Fabales; family Fabaceae; genus Arachis; species Arachis duranensis. Next base: position 47,631,732 of record NC_029779.3, read on the forward strand.
TGATATTTTAGTGATCTTAATTACTATACTATAAATATTTCAAGTGTACAATGATATTTTATTTTATTTTTCAGTGGATGACTTCTTTGTTAATTCTGAGCCACCATGCTCCCAATCAGATGAGGAGAAATCTTAAATGAAGGTGATGAATCAAAGTTATGTTTCACATTAAAGAAAACAAATGTTAGCTTAGGGGAAAAAAAAGAAGGAAAGAAGTTAGGACTAATAATAAAAAGTTAAATGTCATCTATATAGCATAGTTGACATGTATAACAGCCTGAATGAAATCTTTATCTATCATATAAATTTCTATGTTAATTAAATTAAATGGGTTTTAGATGCAATGTTTTGTATTCTTTTGGGAGAGATTTGTTGTTCATGAATAAAGTGTTGGGAACTGTGTTCTTTTGTAATTTTATTTTATTTTATTTTATGCATTTTGGATTTATACTCTTGGATACTTTTGTCGGTGCCAAATGTTGATTTGACTTCTTTATATTCTAGAGTTCCACATTATTATTATTATTATTATTATTATTATTATTATTATTATTAGGCCAATTCTACTATGCAGATTACCAAAAAAAAGCTTGTGTCTAATTTAAATTAGTTAATATTTTTAACTAATATTTAATGAAATTTTTTGTATTAGGCTAGTTACTGCAATTTTTGGATTAGACTTCCGTGATAACAAATTTTAGGTGTAAAAATTATTATTAATTAATAAAATTATATTAATTTGTTAAAAATTTTGTTTTATCAATTTGAATAATTTAAATTTAATTTATCCTGTGTAACAAAAAATACTATGATTTTTAAAATTTTATTTGGTAAAATTTTTTAATAAAATTATTTTTTTTCTTTGTGCATAAATTTGATGTACTAATGTAGAAAAAAAAAACAATAGTAATAGTTTCTTTAATATAGAAATATATATTAGCATTTAATTAAGAAAAATCGTAATAAATCATGTAAAAGAGGGAATAGACATTATTTTATGATTATTTTTATCATTTTTTAAATTTTTTTCTTACTATCACATTAAATTTACGTAACAAAATATTTTAAAGGTATAGTATATTTGTACCATTATTTTTAAAAAAAATATAAAATGCTTCTCATTTTATTTTGTCACTCAGGATAAATTAAATTTATATTATTTAAAATTATAAAAAAATTGTCTTTAATAAATCAATCTAATTTTATTATATATATAATTAGAAAATTTTGTTCAAAACTTTTTTTAAAGGTAATAGTATTTCGTAAATATTCATAATTACAATATAAAATAAGAATAGCAAAAATATTATATAATAAAGTTTTATTTAACAAAATCAATTCAAATAATAATTTTTAAACAAAGAAAAGTTTTATATTGAGATTGAAAGTATGACATCAAGTTCAAGTCCAGAACTCAACTAATGTTATGACCAAACACCAAAAAAAATTATTAATACTAATAAAATCCAATTTATCTAATTTAAAGGATGTAAAAGTAGTAAAATGATTAACATTTTTTACATTTCTCGTTGCGATAATTCAGACGGTGAGTCCATCGATAATAATCCCTATATCAATGCGGGTTCCACTATTATAGGTAAAGCCTAATAATAAATTTTTAAATAGAATTTAAATTTATAATAAAATTATCGTTAATGAGTTGGATTAGAGAATATTACGAGAAAAAATATATAAACCTAAATGTTGGAGAGCCTATATATAGACAACACAACAATAACTTTACGGATTAATCTTATCTAATGACACTTTAATAAAGGGTTGATTTAAGGAGGTTTTTTCCACCATGTAAGGCTTCTTTAAGACAATGGAAAAGGTTTCACGTGAGACACGTTTGGTCGATTAGAAATTAAAGAATGGTGACAATCCTCTTCCTCTCTACTTTATTTCTTCCTTTATTATTTTGTGTCTTCTCAATTTTACATGCCACATACACTTCAATCTTGGGTTCTTGAATCTTGACCACCATCTTATTCATATAATATAATGTTATGCTGATGTGGACAAACAGTACAAGGTAGGTCTAATAATAGGCATAAAGTGGTTATTATTAATTTATCATAGTAGTTACGATACTCATATAATTTTGATAAAATTTAAAAAGAATGCTAAAATTAAATTAATATTTTTTTAATATTTAAACATATTTTTAAGGTTTAATTATTCTGTTGGTTCCTATTATTTCACTAAATTTTTAATTAGGTCTTTATATTTTTTTTCAATTATATTTTTATATTATATCAGATTTTGTAACTAAATTTTTATCGTAACAAAAACGTCAAAATTAACAGAATATTTAATTAAATTATACAGAATATTCAGTCAAGTATTAGGTATATTCATTTTGTTTAATAGAACATTCTGTTAATTCTAATATTTTTGTCATGACAAAAATTTAATTACAAAATCTGATATGATATAGGGACTCAAGCAAAAAAAAATTATAAAGACCTAATTGAAAATTAGTGAAATTATAAGAACTGACATAGTAATTAAATCTATTTTTAATTTAAAAATAAAAGTAAAAAATATTTCAAAAATATTAAAATTATAATTTTATTTTTAGCAATAATTTTTAAATACTACTAAAATCCTATAGCCACCGTAATCACGTAGCAAATATAGACTCCACCTTAATGATAGGATCTCCGCTAAGAAGACAATGAAAAATCTAAACAATGTGAACAATAGGATGTAGATTTAGTCCAAATACATATGAAAAATAAAAAAATACTCCACAAATTATCTAAATAAAAAAATTCACTCTATTATTCCAAAAAATAACCATCACAAATCCTAATTTATCAAAAAATTTCACTCCTATTATTCTTCTCTCTCAACCGGCTGCCACTTTCACCTTCATCAATAATCATCCAATTTCACTGTAACTGTTTGGCTTGCCACACGTCGCCATTGGCGTCGCTCACCCATAGTGAAAATAACCATCTACTTAAGGATAAAAATAATCATCCACATACCTAATAAATTGAACATCCAACATATTTTAATTATATATAATTAAACCCAATCCAATCAAAATAATCATCCACATAACAATAAAAATAACCATATGGATACTTACTAAAATGACCATCCTAAAACAGCGACGCCGTCAGGAGGGGGTTCTGGCCGAACCAGCAACGGACGAAGAAGTCTGGCCACGAGGTGGTGAGAGCTCGACGACGGATGGGTGCATGGCGTAGTAGCGCCGGGGCCAACGAGTTCAGCCAGCAAGGAGTAAGACTATATGGAAAGAGAGAGACGACGGTGGTTGAAAACGACTCCGAGGTTGGCTTTCGGTGTGGGAGAGAGATGAGCCTGGCACAACGGACACGCGACGGGGAAGACTTGCCGTCCGCAATGATGGCTGCCGGGAGAGTGATGCGAAAACAGCAGCAGTAGCGTTGGACTAAGCGCCGGAAATCGAGGCACGTCGAGTTGACTGACGGAAGTAGAGGTGGTGTCGGTGAAAAGTTGTGGCAACGTCGGTATGGTAGGCGGGAAGTGCAGCGGCGCGAGGTGAGGACCGGAAAAAATGACGACGAATTTTAGATGTGTATTGAAGGTTATAATGAAATTAGAAATAATCGTTGGTATCGTGAATGAGTTTAAATGCTAATTTTAATTTTTTAAATTTTAAAATAATTAGTATTGTTTCCGTACTTTCTATAATAATAAAGAGATACGTAAAAGCATTATGCATAAAAGATTTCTTTCTAGATTTGTATATAATTATTGTTAGAGTTCATGATAATAACTTATGAATAATAAATTTGATAATTAGTATAGATGCTCTCTCATATAATATAAAGTACTATTTATTTATAGATAGTGAACAAATCATAAAACAATCAAATAATAAATGTTTAATATTCTATTATTAATAAAAATATCAATAAGAATTATCTAATTAATATTTAAATATCTTGATATTATCTAAGTGAATAAAAATTTTTATAAAAAAATAGATATTATTTAATTTGATGATGCTCGACTGCAATTATATTGCAGTCACTTTATATGTAGTGTTACATAAATGGAAACGTGTTGCACCATAAGATAAAAGTGTTGAACCTTATAAAATAAAGAAGAACAAATTAAACTTGGATATATGGTGTCTTCAAGCTACAAATAACCCTACCTAACAAATTAAATTATTGATGCCTCACATGCATCGTGAATTTTTTTGAAGAGTGCAATCAATATAATTGGTTTTAAGGGGAGAAAAAGAAAGAAAGAAAGAAAAAAAAGAAAAGTAAAAAGGAATGGAGAAACATTGGCATATTGGTGCTTCTCAACTTTTCTTATGGGGCCATGCATAACACAATGACCATGATTTAAAGATTAAAGAGAAATATATAAAGCAAAATAATAATATAACCTAATTGTTTTTTTCTGCTTTGATGCACTTCATTCTCATGCAGTTATCAATATTATATCAATCATGTTGATAATTTTTTGATTGATTAGCCATGGAGGAATAGAAGGAGTTTAAATATTTTATTTGAATGAACTATATATGGGAAGGGATATTCTTGAACTTATCTTTAATTATTATAATTATTATGTTTAATTATTATATATAATATTATTACTTTATTATTCATAATATATAATTATTTATAATATATAATGGTATATATATTATATATCTAAATATCATATACTAATATAATTTGATTCAGCCACTTTTAAGTTATTGTTATTGGAGTAATTTTAAATACTAAAACATAGACCGACAAAAAAAATTCAGCAACTTATTCAGTTTAAAAAATGTTATTCGTATAATAAAATTAATCATAAATCTATTAGTATATAAATATATGTGAGATTTAATTTATTTTTAATGTATATTTATATTTCAACATGTATTTTATATATAGTAGTGACTAATTTTAATATACACATAATATAATCGATTTTTTTTGTGACTTAAATAAATTAAACAAAGAAAAATAAAACAAACAAAATAAAGGAACGGCTTAAAAAGAGGGACAGTCCCGTTTAAGACTATTCTTAAACTTCTCCCAAGATGAAGGAAGCTCTACATGAAAAAGTTATAACTTCATCGCCATTTTTGCCATAGTGTCTGTCACCGTGTTTGCATATCTTATAATCAAACGAAAACTACATGCCAATTTCAATGCATGATATCTCTCATTTTGAGTATCAATGAATCAATAAATCCAAAACCATCTTGGTGATTAGTAACAAAATTAAACATTTCCACACAATCCATCTCACAAATAACATCTCGTTGACCTACATTTCAAGCTAAGAGATATCATCTCTAAATAACAAATAATTCCCCTTAAAGAATACTATTACTGTCGATCATTCTCAAACACTCCTTTTACCAACTCCAATTACAATCTTTAATAACACAAACAAAATCAACACTATCATCCGAATCAAAATAACTAACATCATAATTAATCTTAAAAATACCGATGGATAGGTAATTTCAAAAACCATTTATATAGCATAGTCGATTAGTTTAGCTTTATTAATATAATTTTAATATAATATTATTGTAGATCATGAGATAATTTCTATTTCAACTTTTATTATGATGTCCATGTCAAAGAAAACCACTAATTGATTCATAGACCAACAATTTTCACTTTCCAAGTCTTTGCTTCTTCTCTTCAATTTACTCATCAATATCCCCTCTCATAGCTGCATGAAAACAATAATTGCCAACAAAGAAATCTTTCTATAAACAGTGAATATATACTGCTTTTACTTATGGAAAATTTCTATATTTGAAAACCTTCTCTTTCTCAATTATTCATGAAAAATTAAAGGATCAAAGTTCCTCATGCTATAAGGTATGTGTAACATAATTTGTTGCTCCTTTGAGTTTTGATGAACTTGTATTACATACAAGGTACTTTGCATATTTATACCATGCAACCTTATTATTATATATTATTAATTAGCAAAATGCATGGTAATTAATAGAAGCTATTACTTTGGTTTTTCATGAATTATTTTTCTTATTATTATTATTAGTATACTCTTTTATGTTGTGTCATCAATTTAATTCTATTTTTTTTATTTTTCTTTGAGAAAACCCTGCAAGTTCTTGCAAATTACAGTATTATTATCTTTCACTTACATGGAATAATAAATAATTAATAACTAAATGCAAAGTAGTCTTGAATGTTTGCTTATCATTTTATTATTATTATAAGCATATGATTCTTTTATTTATTTATTTTTTTTGTCAACTTTTTTTTATTATCTCCAGAAAATAGTTTGAGTTTGATTCATGTGATTTTTTAAGAATTTTCACCTCTAGGTATGATTCAATATTTTATCTTGGTATGAACTTTATTCTAATTAAAAAATAGTTCCACTTCAATACTAGCCTTCTTTTTTAATTATTTTAAAAATAGTTCCCCTACCAAATTGAGAATAAAAACAAAGACAGAATATTCTAATTTGTGTTTTGATTTTGGCAGGGTGGACTCTTCTACTGAGCTAAGTACAAATTTCTAATCTTAATCATGACTGAGAAAAAGTTTGTTAGGTTTGTGTTTCTAAAGCTGATTTTTTTTTTGCATATATTTCTACAGTTTTTTCTTTTTCCCACAAGGAAAAAAGTTATTTGTTTCTTTCACTTAATTAAAGAAAAATAAGGTTAATTTCTTTTAATTACTATTAACCTCCAAAAATAATTGACTTCATCTCTATAAGCTCTTATTGTGAACATTGGGGCATATCTGAAATTTGATATGTTGATGAGGGCGAATTTATCACCTAATTTTTTTTATGAAAAAGAAAAAAAATATTTGTCTCATGTATGTCAAACTAACACAATATTAATTTCTGATTTTTAATATAGTAATACTAGGAAGACAATAGCTAAAGTTATATTATACATTTTTGTATAATTCATTCTCGATTAATGTAAAATTTCCATTACTTATACTTTAAATTGAAACATTTTTTAGTAGGTGAAATTAGTATGATGAATGGAAAAAAATAATATAATATTGCTTTAAACAATTGAACTAAATAATTTTTTTTCTTCTTTTTGGTTATCAAAAAGGGCTCAAAGCCCAAAACAGGTTACCAGAAAAATCCTAAAAATAAGATAAAGCACAGACGAGCCCATTTAATATTGGGCTTTAAAAAGTAAAAAATAAAAAATAATAAAGCAAAACCCAAAAATAATATTATAATTGTATTTATCAACCTTAAATATTAGATTTACATTTTAGCCCTTCTTCACCCTTAAATTGCACACTCCCATTATCCTTTTATTCCTTTAGAAGTAAAACCCAAAATAAAAAAATTGCATTTAAGTCCATCAAAATTAAACAAATATACATTTTAAACCTAAGCTACTGATTTTGTTAATTATATGGAAATTCTACATCTCGTTACACCTAGTGAGATTTAATTATAGCACATTTTAAACTTTGGACAACACATTACACACTATTCAATCATTGACTTAGCCTCTTCAAAGTTTTTATCTTATTGTCATTGTTGGAGAGTTGAAGAATGTGATCATTTTAATGTGGTTGGAACAATTGGTAAGAAAAATTTGTGCTAGCAACTTAAAGATCGGTTTAATTACAATAAAAGATGGTCAGAACAATTGATAAGAAATAAAGTCAAATCTCACAAAAGGATTCAGGTTTGATTATTGCCATGCTATTAATTGAGGGTTATTGTGAGGCGGAAGACTCACGTGCATTTGTTTTCGTGTGAAGTTGATAATAAAAAATTGTTAGATAATAATTTAGTCAAATTTAACGATTTTCGACTATAAACTTCAGATTTTCACCTATTGTGAGCGCTCAAAAGGTCTTGATATATGTATTAGTATATGGATGTTAAATTTATCTAATTTTTTTAGTTTAATTTTGATGCACTAATTAACAGTGTAAAGCGTTTTACACAGTCGTGCAATCATATTCGTTCTTTTTGAATGACCATTCACACAGTCAATATGAAAGATAGTTATTTTTACTAATATAATATTACATAATTAGATACACGTCTAAAATTACTTTATCCTAGTGCATCAAAATTAAATTCAATTTTTTTTTTTGTTTAAAAACAAAGTTTACCTATCATATCCAATTCTAATTGTATTTGTGCAATGTTGTTGACTACAAAATAAAAAAAAAATGCAGATTTGAGGATTGGAGATCAGATTCAAATACAAGCATTATTGAAAAGTATGATCTATCCACTGATGGATTCTTCAAAAGAAAAGTTATAAAAAAACCAGGTGCAAGTCCTACTAATAATAAAAGTGATGGAAAAGAATCAACCAATAAAAAGTGTTCTACTAAGATCAAGGTTCTTGATCCACAAGGTCCATTGCTTCAAAAATGGAACAAAATCTTTGTGATCATATGTGTTATGGCAATTTCTGTGGACCCTCTATTCCTCTACATTCCTGTGATCAATGAAGAGAAGAAGTGCCTTAGTTTGGATAAAAGATTGGAGATTGTTGCTTGTGCTCTTAGAACATTCTTTGATCTTTTCTACATTATTAGGATCTTGTTTCAGTTTAGAACAGGGTTTATTGCACCTTCTTCACGTGTGTTTGGAAGGGGTGAGTTGATTCATGACACAAAAGCCATTGTCATCAGATACTTGTGCTCAGATTTCATCATTGATATTCTATCAATTATTCCACTTCCTCAGGTAAATAACTTGTTTGTTAAGTTTCATGTAAAAGATAGAAAAAATTTCAAGTGTATCGGGAACACCGGTGTTCCAGTTGTTTTAACAGTTGATTTCAATTAATATATATTATATATATTTTTTATAATTCAGATCAACGGTTAAAATAACGGGAACACCAGTGTTCTCGGTACACTTGAAACTCTTCTTAAAAGATGTAATAATTTGTGGTGATTTTAACATTTTGAAAATTGTGGTGTTAGATGTACATCTTAGCTATCCTTCCAATACCATCAAGCACATTTCCATACAAGGTAAAGAACATGTTGAAGTTCACAATTCTAGCTCAGTATGTGCCAAGACTTCTGAGGTTGTATCTTTTATTCAAAGAAGTGACAAGCACTTGTGGTATTCTCACTGAGACAGCATGGGCTGGTGCTGCCTATAATCTTTTTCTATATATGCTTGCAAGTCATGTAAGTTCATTTTAATTTGTTACTCACATTAGAGAAATTTCCTTCCTTTTTTTTTAAAGTTTTTTCTCTCTTAATAAACTGTGTATAAAAAAATAAGCATTTAATTACTTTTATCGGTGAATGCATTAAGGTTAATTTTTTTATGTATGGAAGTGAGATGAGTGAGATACTAAAACATTATAATTTTTAGTATTTTTTAAAATTGTGTACCTCAAATTTAAAAAATTTTTCAAAACAGAAATCGGACGGTCCAATTTTTGTATTTTAGAAATCGGATGGTTCGATTTTTGTAACTCTCAAAAATTGAGTGTTATATTTAAAATTAACATCCGAACAATTCATAATCCAGAAAAATACTATTATTAACCCAATATCAAAAATAAAAAATGCAATATTAATAACGGATAAAAATTTTTTTTTATTTTTCTTTTTCTTTTGAAAAACAATTTTATTTATAGAAAAGTTTAACAACACTTTTAATTAGACACAATACATCAAGCTTAATACTATAAGAAACAAATGCACTCAGTATTTTTTTTACCAAATTCAAAAGTAAAAGGATACTTGGAATTTCTAATGGTTAATAATATGAATTATCGAATTTGTTACATCTTTGCATATCAGATTCATTAGTAACATAGTTAAAATATGTATTCAATTCAAATTGACATTTTCATTTTCTAAAACAAACATTGATCTCTCCTAAGATTTAAATAATAATAATAATGCACAAGATATCCTTACATTATTTTAAAATATAAACATAACACTAGTTTTCTGTAAAGGATAATTCAGGATATAAATCAAAGTCACCTAAACAAATAGAGAGTATAAATACACAATGAATAAGTTCACTAAAACTTAGGACAGGTTAATGAAATTTTCCCTAAAATCTATGTTAAAATGATAGTACTATACTCATTATTATCTTTGTGTTCATTAATATGTCATACTAGGTGGTTGGAGCTTTCTGGTACTTGTTCTCAATAGAAGCAGAGGTTAGGTGTTGGCACAAGGTGGTGAAATTTCATAACTACTCCAGTTATGTATACCTTAGCTGTGGTGGAATGGCCAACAATAATCCACAAGTTCAATTACTTTTGAGCAAGGATAATTATTGCCAGCTTGAGAGCCCTGATGACATAAAAGATCAAAGTGTTTTCAATTTCGGAATATATACTCAGGCTCTAATGGCTCATATTGTAGGATCAAGTACAGATTTTCCTCAGAAGTTCTTCTTCTGTTTTTGGTGGGGTTTTCGCAACTTAAGGTCAGTAAAAAAAATGTTTTGTGTAATTCATTTTGTGTGTACTTATTTAAGACTCATTATTATCTTATCATCATAGGATAAAATGAGAGTCGCATTCTATCCTACGGTGATAAGTCATAAATAAGTACACAGAAGTGTTAGTTATTGTATCAGTATACTTATCAAATAACCTATTACACTCTAACCAACTTGGGTTGGTCAGCATTCGTTCGCTTAAGCAGGTGTCGCGAGTTTAAATCTGACCCTGTGTATGCAACAACCTATTAACCAGTAATAGACTCTTAATGGAGTTCAGACGGATACCGTAAAAAAACCAAATAACCTATTACACTCTAACTAACACTTTGTTATATCCTTGTTTGTTTTAATGTTATGGATTTATCATTATTAAGTGTTAGTGTTAATGACCTAATTTTCATGAAAAATTTGCACATATTTATCTGAAGGGAGAATTCTAACATAAACTTTGTACATTACATAATACACTAACTTTGAAAAAGAAAAAAAACACATTCATATAAAGTCATAATGTTTGTCCTATTTTGTAGTTCTCTTGGACAAAACCTCTTGTGTAGTACTTACATTGGGGAGAATATATTTGCTATCCTCATTGCCATCTTTGGATTGGTTCTGTTCTCATCACTCATTGGAAACATGCAGGTATATATCATTCTTGGCTACAACTATTATTAATTAGTAATAAAGATCATATCAATCAATAAGGCAAAAGAAAACAAAACCTAGAATACTTTTTGTTGCTTCTTCTTCAAGAAATGAATTCATTACTTTATTTGTGTTGAACATGGTTGTTGTAGAAATATCTACAATCTACAACTGTAAGAGTTGAAGAGATGAGGATCAAAAGGAGGGACGCCGAGCGGTGGATGTCGCACCGGATGCTTCCGGATTCCATAAGAGAAAGGATCAGAAGGTATTTACAATACAAATGGCAACAGAATAGGGGTGTTGAGGAGGAAGCATTGATTAGAAACCTTCCTAAAGATCTCAGAAGGGACATTAGGCGTCATCTTTGCTTGAAATTACTTACAAGAGTGAGTTTTCTCGTTTTTTGAAGTCATCTAATTAATAAGGCAAACTATTTTATATGGTGAAAACTCAGGTGCAGTCAACTTCATATGAAGTTGATAGTTGAGAGTCGTTACATGAAAATTTAGTCAAATCAATCAAATCATCTAACGGCTCTCAGTTATCAACTGCACCTGAATTTTTGCCATTTTATACAGTCAACTAATTATATCATATGTTTTCTATTATTTATGACGACGTATCACATGTCATTATATAGTGCATAATGATTTAACTTTTACTTTTATTTTAATACTCTTCTTTCTACGGTTGTATTTGGTTGTATTTGATAAGTGTCTCAACATAAATAATAACAAAAAAAAAATAAAAAAATAAAAAAATGTCTTGATTTTATTTATGTCATCATTTGTCAAATTGTGACTATTTCTATATTTGTTTTCTTCTTTGGTAAAATTTGTACTCTTTGTTATCTCTTTATTTTTAGTTTGACACAAGGTCTAACATTTTAAAATTCGCTTTTTAATATTTGAAAATGAAATTCGTCAATCATTCTATTCGTCCATGTGGCTCCTTCAACACGAAGCATGCCATGTGGCAACAATATAAATAAATTCAAAATGACAGAACTAAAATGATAGTTTTTTAATGTTAAGGACAAAAATGATACTTAAAATTGACGATCAAAGTAAAGCTTTGCTGAATGTGTGATAGATTTATATGACTAGACTTATTCATTTGTTGTAGGTGCCAATGTTTGAGAACATGAACAAACAATTGTTGGATGCAATGTGTGATAGACTGAAGCCAGTCCTTTACACAGAGAAGAGCTACATAGTTTGCGAAGGCGATCCGGTCGACGAAATGCTCTTCATTATGCGGGGAAACCTCAGAACTGCCACGACAAATGGCGGCAGAACAGGCTTCTTCAACTCCTCTGAGCTGAGAGCTGGTGACTTCTGTGGAGAAGAGCTTTTGACATGGGCCTTGGATCCAAATTGCACTCCAAGTTTACCAATTTCAACAAGAACTGTTGAAACCATATCTGAAGTTGAAGCTTTTGCTCTCATGGCTGATGACTTGAAGTTTGTTGCTTCGCAGTTTCGAAGAGTTATAAACAGCAAACAACTCCAGCATACTTTCAGGCAAGCCTTCATAACCATGCATCATTTCATTCATGTGGAAAAGTGTTACACATAAGGTGCATAGAAGCAAAAATGGTTTTATTAGGTAGAGACTAGACTTTAAAATTAGTCCAATAAAATAAACAAGTCGAGCTATTGTTTAATTGGCTTAGATATATTCCTGATTAATTATATTGATCACACTTACAGACATGAAATACGATACAATATGAAACTTTTAATTTTTTCGAGAATCAACATATATATAAAATATAAATTATTTTTAATTATTTGTAAACTCATTTAAAAATTTTAGATTGAAAATAAGGTTGAACACATTAGCACCAAATAGTATTTGAATGTCGAACAAATGTCATGTCTAAAATATATTTGACACAGTCTCAACAATTCAACTAAATTTTTATGTTTGGTAACAATAGATGCATCTCTACTAGAATCTTTTCTGTCTTAACTCCTAAACATGAAAAAAAGAAATAGAATACAAGAGTAATAAGTATGGTACATATGCTTCACATAACCTTATTACTAAGCAATGTGTCTGCAGATTCTACTCCTTACAATGGAAGACATGGGCAGCATGTTTCATCCAAGCAGCATGGCGAAGATACCGGAAGAAGAAAGCAGAGAGAGTGTTGCGCGAAGCCGAAGAGGTGCAATCTTTCGGAATGGAGGATGGATATAGCAACAACAGCAGCTCATCATCACCAAGCTTTGTTGCCACAGTTTATGCACAAAAGTTTGCAGCCAATGCTCTTAGACCCATAAGAAGTGGCAAACGCACCAACAAAGTTTCACCACCGACACAGAGGTTACTACCACTTCTGCCTCAGAAACCAGCTGAACCAGATTTCACCTCTCAGAAGCATTAAAAGCCAACAACATTGAATCGGTTAGGCTCTGATATTATATTAGAATTTAGTGGACATAACTCAGCCTTGAAAGCTAGTTCAAGGGCTGAAGAATGTCTTGAACTTATATAAACATTATAGAAACATTATCCATGAGAGTGAGAGTGGTAATAAATTTCAAGTAAATGTTGCAGTTGTGTGTGTAAATACTGTACCTAGAAAGTGTTAAGAAAAAGTTTCATACAACTTTACATGGATATGCCATGAAAACAAATCAGCACTAATAAGAATTTTTCTGGTGATTGTTTTCTGCCAAGTTGAAAGAAGGCCAAGTTTTGATTGAAGAACTATTCAATAATCAATTTGTAAACCAACCATGCATTTATTATACACATATTTTATGATAATTGACAAAAGAAATGATAAACAAATAAAAAAATGTGATTAGTGTGAAAGAAACACCATTAAATTTTTCTTCATTATTTCTCTTTAATATGTATAAATAATTTATCATCTTCTTTCTTTTTTTTTTCCCAAAGGCAGTCATTTACTTTTATTCACCAATAAAAGAAAAGGAAGGTATTGTCCCAATTGAAAGACATAACCGTAAAAACATAAGAAAGGGGTTCTCCCAAAAGTTTCACTTCACGCGCAGGTGAGTAAACGAACAGTAAGCCACTAAATGGAAAAGGGGAAGAGAAAAACTAATCTATTCTTGAGGGGCGCAGGGGGCGGACAAGAATTTCTTGGTGAGCTCTAATAACGCTAGTGGCAATCTCTTCCGGATGGGTAGCACCAGCACCTTGCTCAAACACTCTTCGGTTCCGGTCTTTCCATATATGCCACAATAAAATTGCTACAAGAAGAACCTTGCTACTCCCAGTTGGTTGCTTATCCAGGAGGCTTGTTGTTGAACTCCACCAATCGAAGAAGGTGGTTGAGTTAGAGAAAGGTACACATGCTTCCATTTCTATCTTCCTCCATGTTAATTTTGCATTTTGACATAGAAATAGGCAGTGAGTTATTGTTTCGCTCTCTTCTTGACACAGTGGACATGTTGCAGGCGTATTGGGGAATCTCTGATGGATCAGTTGCATGACTGGAATTCTTCCGTGAAGACATTTCCAAAGAAAAATTGTAATCTTCTGGGGTGTGAGCAGGTTCCATAGCTGGGCCCAAATTCCTCTTTGTTGCATATAAGCTGGGCATAGATCAATTGGTTCATGAAAGAACAGGTAAGAAATTCGGTATCCGGATGCAACGTCGTAGCATTTGGAGTTATTAAATAGCCACTGAACTTTGTCTGGTCCTTCTCCTGGGGATATTGTTAGAATTTGTTGTGCTACCTCAGTGGGAAAGACCTCGGAGACAAGCCTTTGGTTCCATTCTTTATTTTCAGAGAAAAGGTCCTTGACTAGTGTCATTTGATTTGATGTTTGGCTGGAATTGATGTCGCAGGAAACTCTATATGGGAAGGTTGAAGGAAGCCAGGGGTCTCTAAAGATCCGAATGGACTCGCCGTCCCCCACTTTCCAGATTGTGCCTTTTTCTGTCACACTCCGTCCGTGGAGAAGACTCTGTCATCCCCAGGAAGGTAATACTCCTCTATCTGCACTTAGTAAATCCCCATACCTGTAATACCTGCCCTTTAAAATTCTGGCTAGGAGAGAGTTAGGATGGGTTATGAGTCTCCAACATTGCTTGCCTAGCAAAGCTAGATTATGTGCTCGCAGGTCTTTCACTCCCAAACCTCCCTCGCTCTTCGGCCTTGTCATCTTATCCCAGCTAATCCAGACCATGCGTCTTTCCTCTCCATGCTGTCCCCACCAAAATTGAGTCAAGATACTATGAATGTCCTTCAGCAACGTATCTGGGAGCCTAAAACAAGATAAGGTATAAATGGGTACTGCTTCCCCTACTGCCCGAATCAAAATCTGACGACCTCCACTTGACAGTAAACTTTTTTTCCAGCCTTGCACCTTCTTGAATACCCTGTCTTTAATGGCACTGAAGGTGGATTGTTTTGATCTATTTATTACTGAAGGGAGCCCCAAGTACTTGTCTTGTGCTCCAATATGAGTAATGTTCATCCTTGTTGCCAGGAGTTCCCGAGTAGCATCCGGAGTATTGTTACTAAAGAAAATGGCTGACTTAGATAGATTAATCTTCTGTCCGCTAAAACTTTCATATGACTCCAAAAGCTCTAGGATTCTATCACAACCTTCCTCGGAGGCCTTGCAAAATAAAATTGAGTCATCAGCAAATAACAAGTGACTAACTGTAGGACATCTTCGTGTTATCTGAATACTGTGAATTAAACCGTTTTGCTCTGCCTTGTGTAGCAGGAAGGATAGACCTTCCGCACAAAAAAGAAAAAGATATGGTGATAGAGGATCTCCTTGTCGGATCCCTCTATTTGGTTTGAAAAAACCAAAAGGTTGGCCTTCCACAACAACAGAGTAAGAAACTGTGGTAACTAATTCTCGGATCCAGCTAATCCATCGCATGCCAAATCCCAGTTTTTCCATTATGTACCAAAGAAATTTCCATTCGACCCTATCATACGCTTTACTCATATCAAGCTTAATAGCCATTTCATGATTCAGCCCCCGTTTCCTAGTTTTAAGATAGTGCATGCACTCATGAGCAATTAAGATGTTATCAGAGATCAGCCGTCCCTTCAGAAAAGCACTCTGATTAGGGCCTATTAACTTATTCATACAACTTTGTAATCTATGCACCAACACCTTAGAGATAATTTTGTACATTGTTGTAGATAAGCTAATGGGTCTAACCTGGGACATGTTGCTAGCGTCAGGAACTTTCGGTATTAGGCAAATATTTGTATGATTAAAGCTTTTTAATATTCTCCCGCCTCCAAAGAAACTTTTAACGGCTCGTGTTACATCCTCCTTTACAATGTCCCAATAGAACTGAAAGAATTTTGCTGTCATTCCGTCATCTCCTGGGGCGCTTTGAGGATGAACACTGAAGGCAGCCCTCTTAATTTCCTTGTCTGACACTGGTTTTTGTAGCCTCTGATTCATGAGAGATGTAACCTTAGGCTCAAAGTCAGCAAGAAAAGGCTCCGGATCTGCTTGATTGGTAGATGAAAAAATGCCTGTAAAATATTCCTCAGCCACTCTTGCAATGTCAGCTTGAGAGGATACTACTTCCCCGTTTCCGTTCACTAGTCGCCAGATTTTATTCCCCATTGTACGCATTTTGAACTTCCTATGAAAGAAGGCAGTGTTCCTGTCCCCTTCCTTAAGCCACTTAACCCGGGACTTCTCCTTCCAATACAATTCTTCATTTAGGTATGCCTTTTCAAGCTTCGATTCGACCTCGTGGATCTCAGTTCCACCGCAGATCCCTGCTGCCCTTATTTCCTCCAGTCGGGCCTTAAGTGTCTCAATTTCCTTTTTTGAATTTGACCGGTTACTTTGTTGCCACTGCACAAGCTTGTGGCGGCACAACTTTAATTTTTGAGCGATGATATACATCGGAGAACCTTCAAATGAAGAGGCCCAGGCTTCTCTAACAATATTCCTTATCTCCTCTATACCACACCACGTCTCTTGGAACTTAAATCTTTTTTTTTATTTTTCCATCCGAGGAGTAGTGTCCAGCAATAAAGGGGCATGATCTGAACCATTTTCGGCAAGCCTGAGAACGGTTGGTTGACAAAAGGATTGCAGTAGCTCCGCGTTTACTAATACTCTGTCCAAACGTTCCTGGATCAATTCATTCCCTGCCCTCCTATTACTCCAAGTGTATTGTCTTCCAATCATACCTAGATGCTAGATCCACCAGATCAATGTCACCAATGAAGAGATTGTCCATCTTTCCACGCCATGGCCAGGCCTTCGGCAATGCCATTTGGATTAACAATATGCCACTTATTAAAACCACACGACCTCAACTTCGCTTCCACATTTCGAGTTTGGTTTTTGGTTTCACAAATAAAAACCAACTCGGGAGAGTGGGATTGAGATATCCCTTTGAGGTTATGGATTGTTTGAGTATAAAGTATATAGTAGAAAAACACTAATATCAACAATGTGCAGCCAAAATTATAGGCCCCATTCACATGTGATATTATTTTCAAATAGTAGACACAAATATTTTGTCGTAATTAGCTAAATTTCACCTCTTTTTATTTTTAATATTGGGGTTACAGTGGTGTTTTTTAATAATGTAGGAACTTAGTGTATTTTTTGTTTATATGAATATCATAAGTCTAAAGGTTAAATTTGTAGTTTAAATTTTTTTTTTAAAATTGCAAGTTTGAGCATCAGATTTGTATTATAATATTAAATTTTTTTTAAACATACTAATTGGACCATTCAATTTGCTTGAGAACGAAAAATTTTTATCTCATCACAAATCGAATCTTCCGATTTATGCACTCCAATTTATGCACTATAAAAATCTATTGAGGGTCCAATTTATTATTTAAAATTTAAAAAAATTTAAATTTATATCAAAGAAAAACACTTCAATTAACTATGATACTGGATTACACAATTTTTTTTCCATTTCCACAAAAATTAACCGAATTCCACACTTCTGGCCCATATTCCACCAAGTGATATTATTTTATCTTAAAATGAAAGTTGGATGTTGAAAGATGAACGCGGAAATCATATGAAGATGCCATTTAACTAACTTGGGTTGGTCGAGTGGTCAGCTCACTCGTCCGCTTAAGCAAGTGTCGGAAGTTCAAATCCCGCCATGCGCATGCAGCAACTCATTGGCCAGCGACAGACCTTTAAATGGAGTTCAGATACGCAACAGATTAGTCTTTGACTTGTCAGATTGGGAAATATCGTGAGCAACAAAAAAAAATACGAAGATGCCATTTTTTATGATTATGATCTGTATTCAATAACATTAGTCCAAAGTCCACTTCTCGGTCAATGCTACGAACTCAATGGACGTGATTATGCTTCTGTGAAGGCTGTTTTTACTACTGTAGAACTTTCTATTTTCAGAAAATTTTCACTATATCTGCTTTGGTTTCTGGTAAGGAAGTTAAATGCAGAAGGCACTTTCCCTTTCTTTTTGTGTTTCCCTCTCTTTCTACTCTTTTCAGAATAGGGTTTTGGACTTTGGCTCATGATTCTTGAAGATGAAATGAATCAGATTTCCTTTCTTTTTTAATTATATATTTTTTTTTTGTTTCCCCATGTTTTATTTGAAGGTTGACTTGACGCCTAAGTTGTTGACTTCTTCTGGTTGGCTTTATATTTTTGCAACATTAATTTCAAAGTTATAAATTATTGACATATAATTTTTTAAAAAGAAAATAAAGCTTAAAATTTTCTCACTTAATGACTTAATGAATGCAGAATAGCAGCAGAAGCATCATCATGGCTGCAAAGGAACAGAAGTTTGAAAGGTTTGTTTGGTCAAAGCCTGGTTTTGCCAAAACTATTGCATTTTTATTTTATTTCCTTATAATAGAAAATACGTTATTGACTTATTTTTCATATCCTTCACTCAGAGAATGTTCATGTCAATGATTTTCCTAAGAAAAATGATCAAATTCACCTACAACAATCTTATTTAGACACAACTAAAAGTTGTTGGACAATTTTTTTAGAGCAACTGCACTATGAATCCCACTCATTCTATCTCTTAACTTTGTTTTGCTTCCTGTTTTTCAGAAATTACAAACCTTTTAAGTTAGAGTAAAACTGCATTTCTAATAGCTGTACAAATAGCCGATAGCATTTTTGTTTTTCTTCAATTCACAAGACTGAGATCCCTTGTATAAGGGGAAATAAGTGCCAAAACACTTGACTCAACCAAGACTTGAGACAATTCATGCTATTAATTAGACTACCTTCTGTCCTAGTTGCCTAGTTTTGGCAAGTCCCAGAATTGGATAAAGAACAATATAGTTAACTTCCATATTGGTGGTTCAAGATCTTGACTTCACTCGGTCACAGATTTTGTTCATCCAGAATTGGGCTAACAAGAAACAATGTTGCATACCATGTAGAGGATTTATCTTATGGTTTTTGCTGTTTTTGGAAACTAGATTTTACTTAGTTTTTTTTTTTTTTCTATGCAGGCTTGAGGATTTGAGATCAGATTCATCTGTGAGTATTGAGAAGAATGATTCAGCTAGTCATGAATTCAACAAAAGATTGGTTACTAAGAGAAAAGTTCTTAATCCACATGAGCCACTACTTCAGAAATGGAACAAAATATTTGTGATCACATGTGTCATGGCAATCTTTGTGGACCATCTTTTCTTTTACATCTCAGTTATCAATGACAAGGGAAAATGCCTCAACTTGGATGAAACACTGAAGATCACCGCATGTGTCCTTCGCACATTCTTTGATCTTTTATATGTTCTTCGTATCATCTT
Source organism: Arachis duranensis (assembly GCF_000817695.3). Classification (NCBI taxonomy): domain Eukaryota; kingdom Viridiplantae; phylum Streptophyta; class Magnoliopsida; order Fabales; family Fabaceae; genus Arachis; species Arachis duranensis. The sequence continues at coordinate 47,651,567 of NC_029779.3, forward strand.
TCAGTTTAGAACTGGGTTTATTGCCCCTTCTTCTCGAGTGTTCGGAAGGGGTGAGTTAATTGATGACAGTATTGCTATAATGAAAAGATACTTAACTTCAAATTTCATCATTGACATTCTATCAATTATTCCACTTCCACAGGTATCTGCCTCTTCTACTCATTCACTAATCTTTAAGTTAGCAATGCGTGTGTTTTTGTATATCATTAGTTACCTTCAGAGGAAAACATTTTACATTTTTACTATAACAAGTACCATGGAATCCAAAATATATGAAGGCATCAGGAACAATATTTTGCAGTTTAGCTTGATGTGAAAAACATTATTTGATGCCAGTTTTAACAAATTTAATGTGTTCATAGATGATCATCTTACCTATCATACCAGTTCCAAAACGCACTCTTCCATATCTGGCTCAGAATATGCTGAAGTACACAATAATTGTTCAGTATGTGCCAAGGCTTCTGCGGCTTTATCTACTACTCAAAGAAATAACCAACGCTTTTGGCACACTGACTGAGACGGCATGGGTTGGAGCTGCTTATAATCTTCTTCTCTGTATGCTAGCAAGTCATGTAAGCTAATTTTATTGCTAAATATTACCTCTCCTGAACACGTATCATCTTCTATCAAGCACAGTTTTATGACCACCAAGAACATGTTGCATACCAGGTAGTTGGAGCTTTTTGGTATCTGTTTTCGGTGGAATCAGAGGTCCGGTGTTGGCACACAAAGTTGAAGCACACTAAATTCTCTGCTGAGTCCTACCTTAGCTGTGGACAACACTACAAACAAGATGTTTTATCACTTTTGAACAGCTCTAACACTTGCCCTTACATTGATATTGATCCTCAAAACAGCAAAGACCCAACAGTTTTCGATTTCGGGATATTTACACCAGCTCTGAAGTCTCATGTGGTAGAATCAACTACAGGTTTTACTCAGAAGTTCTTCTTCTGCTTTTGGTGGGGTTTGCGCAATTTAAGGTTTCTGAACAAACTTTTCTGTTCTTCACTTGCATGCAATATTCATGTTTTATAAACTTTTGATATTCTTTTAGTTCATAATTTCATTCCTAGTGTTTCTATAATTTATCATTCATAACTTCTTATTTGAAGAGACAACTTAAAATTATTCCTAAAGTCAGATTGTTATCCTATTTTGCAGTTCTCTTGGGCAAAACCTCCTGGGTAGTACTTATATTTGGGAGAATATCTTTGCTATCTTTATTGCGATCTTTGGATTGGTTCTGTTCTCATCACTAATAGGAAACATGCAGGTGACTTTTTAGTTAGGACTACAATCATATAAAAGACCTTGTCGTCTTAGGCTGCGTTTGTTTACAAGCACAGTACACTGAGAAATAAAATCATGTTTGGCAAGTGAGACATGGACACAGACATCTATGTCCTGAGACACTAAATTAATGTATTTTGTATTCTTTTTTATAAGAGAGACACATAGACACTAGTAAGAGGACACAACTTATTTTATTATTTTTCCTCTCAATGTCCCTATTAATTTTTCATAACTACATTTTTTTACTATTATATTTTTTTCCTAAATGTAAGAAAGAAAATGCGTATAAATTGGACTTTTTATAATTTGTTTCAACTTATATGGTTTATCTAATTTTTTGTGTCTCTATCTTTTATGTCATGTTTTTAGCATCTTATCTTTTTCTGTTTTCAAAACCAAACATAGCCTAACAGACATACATAGATAGAGCAATTCACGAGTCATCCTCCACCAGATTTTAAACATGGGAAAACAGCAGTCACCTAGAAAGACTGACTAAACTAGTTTTGAACTGCTGCACCACTTGTAATGAATTTATGTATTGTTACAGAAATATCTACAATCTACAAGCGTAAGTGTTGAAGAGATGAGATTTGAAGAGATGAAAATCAAAAGGAGGGAGGTAGAGCACTGGATGTCCTACAGAATGATACCTAGCTCCTTGAAGGAAAGAATCAGAAGGTATGATAAATACAAATGGCAACAAAATAGGGGTGTTGAGGAGGAAGCATTAACTGGAAGCTTCCCTAAAGATCTCAGAAGGGACATAAAGCGCCATATTTGCTTGCGGTTAATTAGAAGAGTGAGTACATCCATTTATAAAAAGGAAATGTTTTATGCTGACAATCATTCAACAATAAAAGTCAATCAAGTTTTATGATGTGGTATTATATTATATATATGATTCAATGAATTCTGAAAAATATTTTAGACTTATATTATCTACGCTGAGTAATGAAAAGAAAATTTCATATTTTTGTTTCTCTAGGTGCCAATGCTTGAGGCCATGAACAACCAGTTATTGGATGCAATGTGTATTAGAATGAAGCCATTCCTTTATACAGAAGACAGCTACATTGTTTGTGAAGGAGATCCAGTCGAAGAAATCCTCTTCATTATGGATGGAAGCCTTGCTTCTGTAACAACAAATGGAGGGAGATCTAGTTTCTTCAACTGTTTTCTCAAGGCTGGTGACTTTTGTGGAGAAGAGCTTTTGGCATGGGCCTTGGATCCTAACTCCTCAAATCTACCCATTTCAACTAGAACAGTACAGACTTTGACAGGAGTTGAAGCCTTTGTTCTCATGGCTGATGACTTGAAGCTTGTTGCTATTCAGTTTCAACGTCTTATGAACATGAAACAGCTCCAACACACTTTCAGGCAAGGCTTGACGATTAGTTCATATTTTTCCTCCTTGATAAGATAATGCATCATTGCATTTTCATAGTTGTGTTACATGTATTCTTCACCTTTCCTTGTACATTACACCAACTCAGTTCCTTCTACCATTGGATAAGTGTGTGGAATCCAAATCACTTGGGCCTCATACTAATCCAATGGTAGAAAGTAGAGTGATTAAACTTAATGTACAAGAAAGGGTGGAGTATTAAATAAATAAATAAACGTTTCTCCAACTTTACATTCTGGTGTAGAAGTGTTGAAACAGGGAACTTGGTGATGAAATCATCCAAAACTACAACTTTTATTTAGATTCTGGTAGTAATTTGGTTAGAACTTAAAACACCCTATCAATTATTATTTGGTCTAAACAACGATCATCGTTTAAAGTCTTCTCATATGGTGCTAGAGTTGAGTTGGTTTGCAATGTGATTAAGACTTCCCATTGCTAGTTTTTTTTTTTTATTTTGATTTTGTATTTTTTTTTAAAGTTCAAACGAATCAAATCCGCAACTTACTTAAAAGGAAACAACATCCAATGTAATTGAATCACCAATGAGTCAATACTCACACACAAGTTATCAATAATATCAATAGCAAAAAACACCATTTGAACCATATAGTAGAAGCTATCATTCATAATTGCATTTGCATGTAGAAAAAAATGGTGTGGGGAATATGAGATTATGGCAAAGATCTTAACCAACTCCATCTTAAGCATGAAAATATAAGAAAACAAAAATATGCTAACCACATTCAGCAATTATCTCCAGGTTCTATTCCCATCAATGGAGGACATGGGCTGCATGTTTCATACAAGTAGCTTGGCGTCGGTACCAGAAAAAGAAGATTGAGAAGGCATTACGTGAAGCAGAACGTGGCATACAAGCTTTTACAAGTAAGGATGGGTATGTATCAAGTACTCCCCCCACTCGCTCTCTTCTGTATATGCATCAAGTTTTCATTCAATGGATTACATCCCCTGTCAATTCATCCAATGGATTTCATCTCCTGTCAAAGTACCAGGAAATGCATCCATTTACTTGTATCACATAATAAAAGGCTAAGTTACACCAACTTCCTTGAAATTATGTGATCTTTACACATGAAATCTTTAGAGGAAGTCTGTATCATGTTTTCGATGTTAGTATCACATTTTATAAAATACAAGAATGCTAGAGTATTATATAACTTAAATCTCATGGGAGGTTATGTATATTTTTAAAAATGGAAGTGTCATGTGTAAATTGTAATATTGCCTAACTTGCAGGGAGGTGAATACAATTTTCCCCAAAATAAATGGTTCATTTAGTTCACTTGGGCAGTTCATGAAAAAATTAAATAAAAGGATAAAAGTTACTTTTAATGATTTGCCTAAAAGTATAAAAAAATTACCTATTTCTAAATGGTATTCTCTGATGTATGACAAATTGACACAAATTAGTGCAACTAATAATTCAGTTATGATTGATGTTATTGCCACACTGTTACTGTCAGTTAAAGTATTTTCCTTTATTTAAAATGCTAATTTTGTGGTTCAAGTTCTTGATCTTCCTAAGTTTGCTGAAAATTTGTTCAAATGTCATTTAGACTAACTAACAAGTAACAACAAAGGGTTACATCTTCCTACCACACAAACCCTAGCCTACTCCAATGTATGGCCGCTATTAATGAGCTTTGATCATCCGATTATTTTCACTTTGGAGAACAGAGTCCTCAGCCACATAACTGTCATCTTGGAGATTTGATCTTATGATTTTTGTTAATGATGAAAGCTAGTTGATGCTACCAAGTGTTCAATCAATGTCTTCACTGAATTTATATTTTTGTTCAGGCTTGATGATGAGAGGTCAACATCATCAAATGATTCTACTGATGTTGGATTTCACAATAGAAAACATAAATCAAGAGTAAGCCTATCAAGTGATGGACCAATAAAAAAGGTGGTTACAAGGATCAAAGTTCTTGACCCACAGGGATCACTACTTCAGAAATGGAACAAAATTTTTGTGATCACAAGTGTGATGGCAATATCTGTTGACCCTCTTTTCTTTTACATCCCAGTGATCAATGACAGGGGGAAATGCCTTAACTTGGATAAAAAGCTAAAGATTACTGCATGTGTTCTTCGCACATTCTTTGATCTTTTCTATGTTCTTCATATCATCTTTCAGTTTAGAACTGGGTTTATTGCTCCTTCTTCTCGCGTATTTGTAAGGGGTATGCTGGTTGATGACACTGGTGCTATAATCAAAAGATACTTAAGTTCACATTTTGTCATTGACATTCTATCAATCATTCCACTTCCACAGGTATCTGCATCTTTTACTCGTTATGTTGTTCTTAATTTAGAGTTCAGGCATGCTTGCTTTGTTGTGTACTTGTAACAACTGGTACCTGCACGAATTAGAGTGCACCCACACACACACAGAGGAAGAAGAAACAGAAGGATGGATCGAGATGATCTCACCCCTGTACTATTATTGAATATAGGATAATGCAGAAATACAGAAAAGGGAAAATGATAGGGTTGTGATTAGAGAGCCAGCCTCTCTCGATGCCCATTCCAATACTCACTCCAAAATCTGCTCACTCACTCTCTATTCTGTTAGTCAAATACTCTCCTCATGATTTCCTCATTCCCTGGCCCATGTGGCAAGTTTGTTACAAATATATTCCTAATTGCACTTTTTCCCATACTACTCCTGTCTTCTTGCTACTGTAATGAAAAAGGCAAGGGAGGAATCTTCCCTTTATGATTCTTAGAAACTTCTATTCCATTCTCCTCTGACCTCAGTAATCTCATTGGGGCTGTTACGGTATTTATTAGTGCAGAAATCAATTTTCTGAAAAATAACTTGTACACACAACATGCATCTACAAAAGAAACTTATACAAGATGGTTAAGACAGGGTAATGATAAGAAGTGATCATCATAACCCTGCATAACTTGCTGAAATGAACTATGTTAACTTTTGTTGCAGTAACTACCTAACTAGTGGCAGCAACTCATGGCTATGACAACAGTGGCCATCATTAAACAAATAAAAGACTTTAGTTTAGCAAAATATTTTGAGTTTATCTGAACCATTGATGGTTAGAATCCCTTGAAACATAGTTAACCCCATGAAATGATTTTTATATCCTGGATGGAAGACATTCCTTTATGTTAACCTTAGATGAAAGTATTTTCCTACAACAAGTACCGTGATATCCAGAAAGAAGGCATCAATACTTTTCTATGATGAGAAGAACAATTGAGTTCACTGTTAATTTTGACAGTCCTAATTTTATTTTTCCTCAGATGGTCATCTTAGCTATTGTTCCAATCCCAAGATGCTCAGTTCCATACATGGTAAAGAATCTGTTGAAGTACACAGTAATATCTCAGTATGTACCAAGACTTCTGCGACTCTATCAGTTATTCAAAGAAGAAACAAAAACTTGGGGGGCATTAACTGAGACAGCATGGTTCGGAGCTGCTTATAATCTTCTTCTTTATATCGTTGCAAGTCATGTAAGCTGACTTTATTGCTCATTATCAACTCATCAATGGTCCTATTTATCATCAACAGTTTTATGATGAGCAAGAACATGTTGCATACCAGGTAATAGGAGCTTCATGGTATTTATTGTCAGTAGAATCGAAGGTTCGCTGTTGGCAGGGACAGTTGAAACATACTAATTTCTCTACCGAATCCTACCTTAGCTGTGGACAATACTATAAGCAAGATGTTCTATCACTGCTGAATAGTTCTATTTCTTGCCCTTACGTTGATACTGAAAACAACATAGATCCAACAGTTTTTGACTTTGGAATATTTACACCAGCTCTACAATCTCGTGTGGTAGAATCAACCACAGACTTCACTCAGAAGTTCTTCTTCTGCTTTTGGTGGGGTTTGCGCAATCTAATGTTGGTGAACAATCTTTTCTTTTCTTGACTACACATGCAAGACTGATCTTTTTTTTTACCTGAAACTTTATAATATCCTTGATTTGTTTGTCATATTTTACAGTGCTCTTGGGCAAACCCTCCTGTGTAGTACTTATATTTGGGAGAATATCTTTGCTATCATCATAGCCATCTTTGGGCTGGTTCTGTTCTGTTCACTTATAGCAAACGTACAGGTAACTCTTGGTTAGGAAATCTTATACATGATAGGGCTCTTGCACATATTCGGTGCAATACCAGAAGCCTAATTAGTTTCTGTTTCCATTTCCTGTTTTCACTTGTTCCAGTTTTTTCGAAACATAATACCGAAATAGAAAACACTAAAATGAAAACAGAAACCAATTAGGAAATGTTTTTGAATTTCCTGTAAGTAATGGATTTATGGGTTGTACTGTAACAGAAATATCTACATTCCGCAACTGTAAAAGTTCAAGACATGAGATTTGAGGAGATTAAATTCAAGAGGAGGGATGTAGAGCGGTGGATATCCCACCGTAAGCTACCAAAAAACTTGAAGGAAAGAATTAAAAGATATGAACAATACAAATGGCAAGAAAACAAGGGTCTTGAGGAGGAAGACTTAATTGCAAACCTCCCCAAAGATCTCCGAAGGGACATAAAGCGTCATCTTTGCTTGCACTTACTTAAAAAAGTGAATATCATCTATGATCATCTCATCCAATCTATAAATTATCTTTAATTAAAAGTATCAGCATAATGTATGTTTTACCATCAATAGATCACATATTTTAAACCTTCTGGAGTAGTAATATAACTGTTTCAACAATCATAAGGCTGGATATCGTTTGCATAAATTAAGCATTTATATTCTTATGACACCAGGTGCCAATGCTTGAGAATGTGGACAAGAGGTTGTTGGATGGCATGTGTGATAGACTGAAGCCAGTCCTTTACACGGAGAAGAGCAACATTGTTTACAAAGGAGATCTGATTGATGAAATGATCTTTGTTATGAGTGGAAAACTTGCTAGTACCACAACAAATGATGGAAGATCTAGTGCTGTCAAATCCTTGCTCTCGGCTGGTGACTTTTGTGGAGAAGAGCTTCTAACATGGGCCTTGAGTCCTAACTCCTTAGATCTACCATTACCAATTTCAACTAGAACAGTAGACACTATATCAGAAGTTGAAGCATTTGCTCTATTGGCTGATGACTTGAAGTTTGTTGTATCTCAATTTCGAAATCTTATAAATAGCAAACAACTCGAGCAAACTTTAAGGCAAGGCTTGACAATACATGTTTTACTTTTTCCTCTCCTTGATAATGCATCTTTATATTCTTGTCTAGTATTAGAGAATAGGACACAAGGTGCAGAAGTCATCCAAAATTATGACCTTTGTTTAGATTTTGAAGTGCATCTATGTGTGTGTGTATTGTCTGTTTAAACCACCACCAGCATTTGAAGAGTATTAAACCCGAGACCTTAATTAAGGGGAAGAGTACAAAACCAACATAATTCAATTGCATTCGAAATAAGATAGAAACATTATCAATAGTGATGAAAAATACGTTTAACGACCAACCCTATTGTAGGTCATTATTCCTACTTGCTCATGTTATTAGGGTAAGGATCTTCTAAGTAACTCCATCTTAAACATGAAAATTAGAAAAAAGCAGATAGAATTCAAAACCTTATTCAGCAATGTGTCTCCAGGTTCTTCTCCCAGCAGTGGAGGACGTGGGCTGCATGTATGATACAGGCAGCATGGCGTCGATACTTGCAAAAAAAGGCTGAGAGGGCCTCTTGTGAAGCAGAAGAACTAGATGCTTTTGCAAATCAGGATGGGCATGCATCTTCACCAAGCTCTGCCACATCTGTATATGTATCAAGGTTTGCATCCAGTGCTTTCCAACTGCGTGAAGTGGCAATTATTTATTTCCTTCACTCATAGAAAAAAAAAAAGTAAAAGCTCTTCCGCATGATTTGATTTGCCAAATAAAAAAAAATTCAATTATGATTGATGTTACAAAGATTACTACAAGACTATAGTTAATTACAAGCAGTTTAAAAGTTTAAATTGAAGGCCAAATATGAGTTTAGGACAAGATTAACAGCTTTATTTGTAGTTCAAGTTCCTGATCTTATGTTCACTTTCATAACTGATTTGTTCATCTAGAATATTAACTATTCAGCGACAATGGGGTAGGTTGTCCGTAGCCCATAGACGCCATTATTACATCCAGAGCTTTGATCATCATATCATCTTAACTTTGGATAACAGTATACAGACGTTGAATTCTGAATTGGCCTCTTAGATATTTGATCTTATGATATTTGTTGATGGAAACTAGTTGATGCTAACATATAGATGAGTCCTATTTCAAGCTACTTTCTTACTGAGTTGATATTTCTATGCAGGTTTGAGGATCAGAGATTAGAGTCAACTGCAATAACTGAGAAGAGTGGTTGCATTAGTGAGAAATTTCTAAAAAGAAAAGTTAAATCATGTTTGAGTCTAACAAGTGATGGACCAACCATAAAGTTGACTATTTGGAGCCAAGTTATTGATCCACAGGGGCCACTATTTCAGAAATGGAACAAAATTTTTCTAATCACATGTGTGATGGCAATATATGTGGACCCTCTTTTCTTTTACCTCCCAGTGATCAATGACACAGAGAAATGCCTTAGGTTGGATGAAAAACTAAAGATCACTGCTTGTGTTCTTCGCACACTCTTGGATCTTTTATACATTCTTAGGATCATAATTCAGTTTAGAGCAGGGTTTATTGCACCTTCTTCATGTATGTTGGGAAGGGATGAGCTGATTGATGAGACTACTACCACTGTGAAGAAATACTTGCGTTCAGATTTCATTATTGATATTCTATCAATTATTCCACTTCCACAGGTATTTGCCTCTAGTTCAGTCCTTTTCAAGTCAGAAGTGCTTGTATTTTTTATGTAGCATAAAACATTTAGGACTTTTCTGATTCATTAATGTTTAGAGCCTCTAACTATATAATTAACCCAACAAACAGAACTATGTGCCTATTGAGTTATCTTCATAGTGAATTATTTTTCTATGACAAGTTACTTGCTATCTAGAAGGCATCAGTAGTATCGAGATGATATTAACATCTTAATGTGTTCTTAGGTGGTCATCTTAGCCGTAATTCCAATCCCAAATTGCTCAGTTCCATATGTAGCAAAGAACTTGTTGAAGTACACAATAATAGCTCAATATGTGCCAAGACTTCTCCGATCCTATCAACTATTCAAAGAAGTAACAGGAACTTCTGGGATATTGACTCAGACATGGGCTGGAGCTATTTATAATCTTTTTCTCTATATGTTAGCAAGCCATGTAAGCAGAGTTTGTTGCTTGTTATCATCTTATATATTTTCGTAGTCATCATGCTAAGTTTTATGACCACCACGAACATGTTGCATACCAGGTAGTTGGATCTTTCTGGTATCTATTTTCGGTAGAATCAGAGCTTCGGTGTTGGCATACACAGTTGAAACATACTAAATTCTCTACAGAATCCTACCTTAGCTGTGGACAATACTACAAACACGATGTTCTATTACTTTTGAATAGCACTACTTCTTGCACTTACAGTAATACTAATAACATCGATCCAACAATTTTCAATTTTGGAATCTTTGCACCAGCTTTACAGTCTCGTGTGGTAGATTCAACCACAAATTTTCCTCAGAAGTTCTTCTTTTGCTTTTGGTGGGGATTGTGCAATCTAAGGTTGGTGAACTACCTTTATTTTGTTGCCTACATATGCAGATAGATTTCATGTTCCATGAACTTAAGTTAGATATCCTTATCTTCTTAATTTCATTCGAAACTAAAATATATCATTCATTAGTTTTTATGACACCTTTGAAAAATGTATACAATTAATGCATTCCTAAAGCAATAATTTTTGTCCTACTATTTTGCAGTTCTCTAGGGCAAAACCTCCTGTCTAGTACTTATATTTGGGAGAATGTTTTTGCTATCTACATTGCCATCTTTGCATCGGTTCTGTTCGCATCACTTATTGGAAACATGGAGGTAATTCTTGGTTAGGACATAGGATTGTGAACATGACATGAAATTATACAAATGATGATAGTCTTGCACATATTGTGTGATCATATCAGTACATGGCCATAGTGAGTAGCCATAGATAGTGCTATTTGTATGCCTTTTGCTATGATTTTTTTTAACTTTTTCTTTCTTTTCCCTCACTTTTGTTGTTGAGAAACTTGGATGATGTTTCTGATGGATGATCAAGATGGCAAAAAGTTCTGGACTTTAGAAATGGGCAAAGTTCACTCTCCTTCCAATAGAACCAAACTACATTATTTGAGCCTCACTCAAGTAATGAATTCATGTGTTGAATTTTGTTGCAGAAATATCTACAATCTACAACTGTAAGAGTTGAGGAGATGAGATTTGAACAGATGAAAATGAAATGGAGGGACATAGAATGGTGGATGTCCTACCGTATGCTACCTCACTGTTTGAAGGAAAGAATTAGAAGGTATGAACAATTCAAATGGCAAGAATATAGGGGTGTTGATGAGGAAGCATTAATACTAAATCTCCCTAAAGACCTCAGAAGGGACATAAAGTATCATCTTTGCTCGGATTTAATTAGAAGAGTGAGTATCATTCATAATATGTTCCTAATCCAAAATAAAGTGTGATACTATCAACTAATCATATCAAATTTTTATGTGACTTTTTAGGTAGTTACAATAAAAGTCAAGTTTTAATGGCAAGATTATTATATAATTGTATAATTACATATTAAACTTTTACATTGTTATTGCTTCAGGTACCAACATTTAAGAGCATAATAGATAGACAGGTCTTGCATGCTCTGTGTTATAAACTAAAGCCAGTTCTTTATACCAAGAATAGCTGCATTGTATGTGAAGGAGATTCTGTTGATGAAATACTCTTCATTAAGCATGGAAACCTGACTAGTTGCACAACAAATAGCGGAAGACCTGGTTTCTTCTACTCCTCTTTGCTCAGGGCTGGTGACTTATGTGGAGAAGAGCTCCTGACATGGGCCTTGAATCCTAACTCCTCCTCATATCTACCCATTTCAACTAGAACAATAGAAACCATATCTGAAGTTGAAGCCTTCGCCATCAAGGCTGAGGACTTGAAGTCTGTTGCTTCCCAACTTAGACATCTCATAAACAGCAAACATCTCCAGCATACTTTCAGGCAAGGCTTAACAGTGTTTTCCCCTTTTTTTTTTCACCTTGGACATTGATAAGTACATTCTTGTTTAAAAGTGTTACACAAGTAACACATATAGGACACCAGGTGCAGAAATCATCCAAAACTAAGACTTATGTTTAGATTCTAAGAGTACTTTGGTTATATTATACTAGGCTTACTACAGTTTAGCAGTTCCAGCATAATTTTTGCTATTCACGCGAATCAAACCCGAACCTTATTGAAGAGGGAATACTTCTGAATTTCTTGAATCAACATTATTGTGGATATTCAATCATGTTAGGCACAACTTTAGTAATAATATCAATCATGATGACCGAAACTATTTGATGAACCTCCTTATAGTAGTCGTAGCAGTCATCATTCAAAATTGTAGTTGTAAGAAGGGGACGCAGAACTATGTTAAAGATGGCATAATAGGTTTGATCTTAAATATGAAAACTGAAGAAAGTGAATATGCTTCCTAACTTTATTCAACAATGTTTCTCCAGGTTCTATTCCCTTCAATGGAGAACATGGGCTGCATGTTTCATACAAGCAGCTTGGCGTCGATACCAGAAAAAGAGGGCTAAGAAGAATAACTCTGCTATTGATGGATTTCAAGAAAGACAAGTTCAATCAGGGACAAGTCCTGCAAGTGATGGACCAACAAAAAGTTTTGCTTCTAGGATCAAAGTTCTTGATCCACAGGGGCCTCTATTTCGTAAATGGAACAAAATTTGTGTGGTTACATGTGTGATGGCAATCTTTGTGGACCCTCTTTTCTTTTATGTCCCAGTGATCAATGAAGAGTTAAAATGCCTTAGTTTGAATAGAAACTTAAAGATTACTGCATGTGTTCTTCGCACATTCTTTGATCTTTTCTACATTCTTCACATGATATTTCAGTTTGGAATCAAGTTCATTCCTCCTTCTACTAATGTGTTTAGAACGGGTATGCTGATTGGCAACATTAGTGCTATAGTGAGGAGATACTTAGGTTCTCATTTCATCATTGACATTCTATCAATTATTCCACTTCCACAGGTATATGTCTCTTCTGCTCATTGAGTCTTTCTAAATTTAGATGTATTTGTTTTTGGTGAATCATTATCCATATTTTATCTGAACCAGGGATCGTTAGAACCTCTAGGTATATAGCTAACCACATGAAATGATTTTTATATCCTAAACAAAAGAGGGGAGAACATTCCTCTAAGTTACTGGAAGCAAAATATTTTCCTATGAGAAGTATCATGGCATCAAAGTTGAATGCATCACACTCACTAATAATATTTCAATTTAGTTTGATGTGAAAGACAAAATTTGGTGGAGTTTTACAATTCTAATGTTTTCTTAGATGGTCACCTTAGCTATCATTCCAATCCCAAATTGCTCAGTTCCATTCGTGGCAAAGAACTTGCTGAAGTACACAATAATAGTTCAGTATGTGCCAAGAGTTTTGCGACTCTATCTGTTATTCAAAGAAGTAACCAGAACTTATGGCATAATGACCAAGACAGCATGGTCAGGAGCAGCCTTTAATCTTTTCATTTACATGCTAGCAAGTCATGTAAGTTAACTTTATTGCTTGTTATCACCTCATCTATGTTCCTAGTTACCATGTTATGACCGCCATGGACATGCTGCATACCAGGGAATTGGAGCTTTTTGGTATCTACTTTCAGTAGAATCAGAGGTTCGATGTTGGCAGACACACTTGAAGCATAATAAATACTCCACTGCATCCTACCTTAGCTGTGGACAACACTACAAGCAAGATGTTCTATCACTTTTGAACACTTCAACATGCGCTCATGTTGATCCTGATAATAGTACAGATTCAACAGTTTTCAATTTTGGTATTTTTACAACAGCTTTACAATCACGCGTGGTTGAATCAGTTACAGAGTTTCCTCAGAAGTTCTTCTTCTGCTTCTGGTGGGGTTTCTGCAATCTAAGGTGGAGAACAACTTTTATCTTAGTTGACTGCACAAGCAAGATTCATTTTCTATGAATTGAAAATTTTATAGATTTCTTTGCCTGTATTTCATTCTTAATATTTTTAATGGATTTACATCCATCAATTTGTATGATACCTAACAATCAATACATTTATAGAATGATTTGAAGATTGAGCTTAAAAGCATTCCTGAAGTCATAATGTTTATCATATTTTGCAGTTCTCTTGGGCAGAACCTTCAATGCAGTACTTACATTTGGGAGAATATCTTTGCTATCTTCATTGCCGTATTGGGATTGATTCTGTTCTCATCACTTATAGGAATCATGCAGGTAATTCTTGGTTATTAGGAGTATATATGACAGAGTTCTTGCATATATCTGTGCAAGTAACTGACAACACTCGTAAGTAGCCACAGATATTGCAATTCATCAGTCACTTTTTTTTACCCTTTTTCCTATGTTGTTGAGACAGTAAAATGATGTTTGTGATGGAGTAAATATTAAAATGGTAATGAGATAGATTCTAATGCGCTCATGGGTTGTGTTGAACACTAAAACAGAAATATCTACAATCTACATCCCTAAGAGTCGAAGAGATAAGATTTGATGAGATGAAATTCAAAAGAAGAGACATAGAGCGCTGGATGTCCCACCGCATGCTACCAGACACTTTGAAGGAAAGAATTAGGAGGTATGAACAATACAAGTGGCAACAAAATAGGGGTGTTGAGGAGGAAGGAATAATTGGCAGTCTCCCTAAAGATCTCAGAATGGACATAAAGCGTCATCTCTGCTCGGATTTACTTAGAAGAGTGGGTACCATTCATAATCATCTTCGCTCAATTTAAATATTGATTTTGTATCCCATCAACTAAATATATCTTTTGTGTCTTCGGTGTAGTGATGATAGATGCCGATTTGTTTTTAAAACTTAGCATTGATTAGATGAATATATATAAAAATTTACTCTCAAAGTGAACCAAAACTATTATAGGTACCAATCCTTGAGATCATGGACAGACATCTACTGGATGCCATGTGTGCCAGATTAAAGCCAGTCCTTTATACAGAGAACAGCAGAATTGTTTGCAAAGGAGATCTGATTGATGAAATGCTCTTTATTATACGCGGACAACTTGCTTGTGCCACAACAAATGTTTTCTTCAAGGCTGGTGACTTCTGTGGAGAAGAGCTTATTACGTGGGCCTTTTATCCGAACTCCTCAAATCAATTACCCATTTCAAGAAGATCAATTGAAACAATAACAGAAGTTGAAGCTTTTGTTCTCATGGCTGATGACTTGAAGTTTGTTTTTTCACAATTTCAAGACCTTAATAAAAACAACGAAAAGATCCGTCACTATTACAGGCAAGGCTTCTCTATATGTCTTCCTTCTTTTTTTTTTTATCTCGTTGATAATTCGTCATTACAATCTAGTACAGAAGTCTAGAGAATAGAATACCTGGTGCAGTAACTATCCAAAATTAAGACTTTTGTTTAGATTCGAAGGAATTTGGTTAGGTCATCCCATCATATATTTTTTGGGCCTAAACCACCATTATTCATATTCTATTAGACTCTAGCTAATTTGATTAGGGTTGGGTCAGGTTAGTATGAAAAGTAAGAGTCTTGAACACTAATTTTCTTTATTTCATTTCAATATTTCTTTCGGTAGACTCAAGCCTAAGGCCCCAGTTCATAAGATAAGTGGCAAATCACTTGGACCAACGGTAGAGTGATTATGTATGGTATTAGATTAGAATCTGTTATAGGATAACTAAGATAACTGTGGATGTGGTTTATCTTATAGAGGATTAGATTACATATCGTTTTATCATATATGTGTGATACATCTTGTATATGGTTGTTTATAGTGAATATACAGACACAACTTTCCCTCAAGTGTGTTAGCCACAAATTAGAAATAGTATTAATAGCGATAATTTAAGTGTTTGAGGACCAACCTGATACAGGAGTTATCACTGATAAGTGATAACTGCAATTGTATGTAGAAATGTGCTTGAGAGAATGTTTGAATTATCATAAGATCATAGAATAACCACCATCTTACCTGAAAACAGAAAAAGCAAATACGTTTTATTAGCTTATTCAGCATTGTTAATGCAGGTTCTTTTCCCCGCAATGGAGGACATGGGCTGCATGTTTCATACAAGTAGCTTGGCGTCAGCACCGAAAAAAAGAAGGCAAAGAGAGCATACATGAAGCACAAGAGCTGCATGCTATTGGAAGCGAGCAATGGTGTAGCTCCTCAGTAAGCTTTGCATCCAAAGTACCTGTATCTAACTTATCATGCAAAGCATTACAACCCACACGAAGTGGCAAGCGCAAGAGGATGCCATAGACCAAAGTGATGTATATCATATGCTCGTGATAAAATCTATTGCATTCTTCAGAACATTGGAGTATTATGGATGAAAAGATGATGTAAAGCCAAAAAAACTGACCTGTATGTTATGTTCCACTTGTTCATTCACATTCATCTCATTTACTTTCAACTTCAAAATCTACACTCATTTCTTGTCTAAATTTTCTCTCTGAAACCAAGAGAAATATGCACAGATAGTATAATCAACAAAAATATCAGAAATTGGATACTCTCTGAAACTAAGAGAAATATGCAAAGATAGTATAATCAACAAAAGTCCAAATTAGCCATAAAAAATTGTTGTGCCGGATTGACAAGACTAAGCCAACCTTCTTTATTTCGAAATTGCGCAACAGCTATTATGATACGAATTTCAGACTTTTTCGAACTCCCATACTAACAAGCTTAAGAATGTACAATACGCGAAATCGCAGCCTCTACAATGATCAAGACGAAAATATATTCATTTACAGAAACAATCACATAAATTTTAGATCTCTCTCTCTCTCTCTCTCTCTCTCTCTCTCTCTCTCTCACACACACAGAATCTGTTGAAATTTCGGGAATCTAAATCGTGTAAATAAAAAATTATGACTGCAGGAAATTGAAATCAGATGCAGATGAAGTTGCGGTTACTTGTAGAGAATGGAGAAACGAACCTTACGAAGATCGATCAATGAGCAACGTGGTTCTCATTCTTCTTCTGGCAGACTGGCACTGATCACTGTCGTAGTTAAGAGGTTGAAGCAATCGAGTTGAGCTGAAAAAACTCAAAATAATAATAATGAAAAACAAAGGTCCCACCGAGATTTGAACTCGGGTTACTGGATTCAGAGTCCAATGTCCTGACCACTAGACCATGGGACCTTAGATGACTTTAAGTTGAGATATTATTTAATTTAAGTATACTAAAAATTAACAATTCAATTTCGAACCCACAACCACAAATAAATTAGTTCTTACTCATATTTTTTTGTGATAGAAACTGAATTATTATTTTATTTTAGTTAAAAATTAGATTATCAAGTGAAATAATGGTTAGATATTGTATTGGTATTTATTCAACTAATTACTAGTATAAATTTATGCTTATGATTTTATTTTTATAATTATTTATCTTGTTGCATTTGGGAAGGGGATTGCTTGATGTGATACTTAATTGTCAAAGAAACATGGATGATTAATGAAACTATAACCTTTGAAACAACATATATTATATGAAGAAGTATAGGGAGTCAATAGAGTATCTGTACAATGTGTACAATGGGGATATAAGGATGTTCGATTCAATAAGATATCAGATGTTTATTATCCCTGGTATCCGGATGGTTATTTTGGATAGTATGAGTATATTGTGTTTGAGAAATTAGTGGTATTTTACCTTGGATATTTATTTTTTTAACTCATATTATGCCAAATAAATAGTCTATTATACACATTGTACAAATATTCCATTAGTTCTGTAGCGGGATTCATATTATATATATCATGGTAACAAAAACCAACTCGATATGACTATATATAGTACTTCATTATTGTCGTTTTTTTCGCTTTATAAATGTTAAACTTATTATTTGATGTAAACAAAAAAATATGTTTTTTTTATCTTTAAATGATGGCGAAAGCTAGTGCACTCCAGATAAAGTAGGGAGTGCAGCACTCCTTAAAAGTTAATCTGCTATCAAAAGTTATCAGGTAAATTTAATTTATTTATTATTGTTATTATTTTTTTTGTCATGGGCTGAACAAACAAACCAGCACTAACAAAAAGACTAATTCCTCTGTTACTCTGTTATTGTCGATGTGATGTCTTCAAATATTTTCACTGTTTTGTTTGATGGCAGGTGCTTCCACTATCATTTTAGCTAGCTATAGATTTTGACGCTCTTGAACCCACCATATTCCACTTCTACCATAAATGACCATCAAAGTCCGAAAAATTGCTGCCATAGAAAAGGAAGACGCATGTCTGTCGCCACTGCTGGTTAGCTAACTCCAAACGCAAAACGGATTCTGTAGGAGAACCCCGGTTTCCATGAAGGCACGTGATTCTCAAATGACGACGCAGTCAAAGCACAATATGCATGGCAGTTACAACAAGTCCATTATCTTTTATTTCAAATTAACCTCAACGTGTACGTAATAAAATGAAAAATTAAAATACAGTTATATTTAAACAATTATTTGTATTATTTTTTTATTAATTTATTCAAAAAATAATTAAATTCTAAAGCTAATTGGTATAAAATATTACAGATATAAAACTAAGAAAAATTTTTATTTGTATAAAAATGAGCCTAATAAATAATTATTCTATTTAATATATAATTAAGAGTATTTCTTTCTTTGCCAACGAATTATAGTTCAAATGACATAATCTCTTTATATTCATCTAAGAATTGGTAAAAAAAATACTTCTTTCTTTTATTAACTTTTTTAAACATTAATTATTTATTTTACATACAATATAAAAATAAATGAATATAATATTTATTGAGTAGAAGCAATTACACAAAAAATTTTGTTGTCATAGTATTTGAACGAAAGAAAAGAAAATGTTATTTTAAGAAAAAATAATAATATATTTTTAATAATACTCTTAATACAAAATAATAAATTTTAAATATTTTTTT
>NC_029779.3:47670585-47715697 GCF_000817695.3 Arachis duranensis
GTGAATTTTTAACTTATTTTTTATGTATTATTTATTTTAATTCTAAAGTCCCATAACTTTTTTTACAGACATATTGTTTTTAATTTTATATACTAATTTTTTATTTTGAACTTCATCCCAATATCTGAAACTTGCCAAAAAAATTTAAAATTTGTAAAAAAAATAATTAACCTGATTAACAGGTTACCTTTTTAAATCCAGACCATTCAAATAAAATATAATAAATGAAGAGTTTAGATTTAACAAATTCACAAGGTGTGCAGCACTCCATACTTAGCAAGGAGCGTTTAAGGATGAGCCTTAAATGATTTAGCGCCATGTTATTTTTGTACACAAAATTAAAGTGTATATATATAGGTAAAAACTCAGGTGCAGTCAACTTCACGGATTTGACTAAATTTTCATCTAACAGCTCTTAGATATCAACTTCACGTGAAATATATATTTGACAAGAATAATATCTAATGCCATGAAGGGCAGTTTTTCAAAAAATGGGTAGTTATATTAAGCACTTTTTTTTTTTTTTCATCCTTTAGTTGCCTATATTCACATTCCCTACAAGTTGCCAGTTGCCACCATCCACATCTTATTAGTTATTAGATAACAAATAAAATGTGAATCTTGCAATGATATCTACACGCATAGATACAGCTTTTTAATGATTGAGCAATCAAGGTGCACTACTAGACATGATATCATGAAGGGGAGAAGGAGATGGAATCGGAGTGTTCCTGCAAACTGGGCATGTTGAATTCATTCTAAGCCACTCATCAATGCAATCTGAATGGAAGCAATGTTTGCATTCAGGGATGCATCTAATGGTCTCTTTGGAGTTGTACTCTGCCAAGCATATCCAACATGTTCCATTATTGGGTCCTGGCACCCTCTTACTCTCGCCTATGTTCCATAATAATACAAATATCATTATTTTATTAAATAAAAAATATAAATACCAATATTGCAATATTATTATGCAATCATCTAGTTAGATTCATGTATTTAAGATAATTTTTTACATTGAAAATTAGTTATATTTACTTAGGTGGTAGTATATGATTGATTGTTTGTATAAAACTCTCCTACATTGACAATATATAAAAACAAAATTTTATTATCTAGCATGATATTGAATATTTATAATGTTCTTAATCAAGCTTTTATAGTATTGTCTTAATTAATAATTATGATATGTTATATATAATGAATTGTTCTAAATAATAGATATAATAACAAGAAAGCAAATATTATCACTTTCCCTTTTATAATGTTATTTTCAAGTTCATAAGATGTTATATACATATTTTGTATTGAGTATAATATTTTTCAAGTTTAATTACTTTGTCAGTGGTTATAATTTTATCAAATTTTCAGTTAGGTTTTTATATTTTTTTCTTTTTAATTGGATCCCTATATGCTAGAATTAATAAAATATTATGTTAAACAACATAAACTTGCTTAATATTTGATTGAATATTCCGTTTTGTTTAACAAAATATTTTATTAAAATTTTTGTCATAGTAGGAATTTACTTACAAAATCTAATATGATATATAGATCCAATTGAAAAAGAAAAAAAAATATAAAATCTTAATTGAAAATTTGGTGAAACTATAAAGATTAGGGGCTGATAAATTAATTAAACCTAATTTTCAAATATACAATCTTAAAAAATGTCTAATGTAATTGTAACATAGTAGCTAGTAACATATGATCAATACTGAGCAAAATTGAAATATTTATATATGCATTATTATATAGATTCTCACCCAGCACAAGCTTCTCATAAGAGTCAATTGTAGTTTCGTCCAAACCCAAAGTAGTGGTAATGGGAGGTTCAGGAGGATGTGGTGTTATTGCTGCTAATTGTAGTGCTCTCCTTGCAGCATTAGCATTGGAAACTCTGTCTCTGTAGCACACACAGCATGCAAACACAACAGCAAAGATACAAGCTGGTCCAATTATGCATAATGTGATTATTCTGAAGGCTAAAAGTCCCCTTGATGTACCACCTAATAAAGATTCAAACCAAATAAACATAATACATGAGGAACTATAAATGTAATATTGTAATATAAATGATTTTTTTTTACACTATCAACTAAAGTTTAGATAGATACAGTAATGATTATCCTATCAAAATCTATTTAAAAATTAGCTGTTAGTTTAGATAATGATTAGCAGTTATATTTAATAAAGTACTAAGTATTGTTATATTTTTATTGGAATTATTTCTTAATGCACGGACAAGTAAAATTTTTCGGTCAATCATCTAATCTATTTCATACATTTAGATAATTATTAAAGTAATAAATTTAATAATTATTAGTTACTTTTATTAATGTGATAGTACATAATTAACTGATCATGTAAAATTTTTTTTTATATTGACAGTGTATTCAAATGAAATTATTCTTTTTATTGTATATTCCTATTTTTTAAAATGAAATGAATAAATATCTGAGTATAGTAATGCATTCTCTTTCTGTCATAGGTTGAGTTACTCTTATATATATGATTGTATATAATTTTAGAAAGCAATGTGATAGCCTTTCCTAATTATGATCTCACCAATAGAATTTGGTTATTGTAAAATTTTGGTGGAAACTCAGTTGTAGTCAACTTCATGTGAAGTTAATAACTGAGAACTATTAGATAATTTGACTGATTTAACTAAAATTTCATCTAACAATTTTCAACTATCAACTTCACATAAAATCGAATGCACCTGAATTTTCACCTAAAATCTTATCATAAGAACGAAGTAACGTAGTTGATAGATACAGGCAAGTTTATTATTGTATGCTTAGTAACTTGCAACCAAAATAATAATAATAAAACACACGTAAGCGATAGGCTGGTGGGTTTAATGTTTAAATTACTAATCTGACTTTGTTACTTTGCTATTAAAAATTTAGTAATATAGTAGTACTGTGTATGTATACGGATGAATTTGATTGAGAAAACAAATCAACATATTCATTAACAGCGATGGTTTGACTTTTTTATTTGAATATGTACGGATGTCACTGTCCTAGCAATCTAGCATAATTTTTCATTAATTTAATGCCAACATGCAAATCAAATCATAAAGTCAACCATTATAAACAAACCAACAAAAAAGAAAACTTCCATTGTTATCGTTAGTGATGGTAAACTATTGACCTAAATTTTTGGAAGGAGAATTATATAGTAAAAATATAAGTTTATATATATATATTTTATGAAATCAAATAATATTATTAACAAGTTTAATTTCTAAAATAAAATATTTTTTGTATCATCAAAAATAGTCAAAAAAAATTTTATGCTCTCTTTTTATATAACTTTCATCTGTATTGTAGAGTGCACTTTTTAAAAACGGTTGTTATTTTTTTAAATGAATATTATGATTATTTTTCTTTCTTTTTAAAATTAGAAATGAGATAAGTATGAGAAAACTATGCTATTTGAATCATAATTCGTTGGTATTCCTTCTCTTTCTATTAGGAGTTAAGTTAATTAAATATAAAAATAATTGTAAAAATAATTCTCCTGTGTGTCAGTCCTATGAATATGTTATGTGATTCCTACCTAGTTCAGGACAAAGAAATACTTTACTGAGGATGAAGAATGAAGAACAGAAAATCTTTACCTGTATTGTAATCATCGGAGCAACGAATTCTATCACTGGTATTGTTCTCAAATTGACACAATTTTCCTTGTGATTCACATACTCTGCAATCAGGTTTATTCCATGTTAATTGAAGATCTTGGATGAGATCATCACCAAGATTCCTCACAAACGTTGTGCTTGAAAATGGAACTGAAAGCCTTCCAATAACTTTGCATGAAACTGGCAATGAATTATTGGCCAAGTCCCCTGAAGGCACAGCAGATACAAAATATGTTGAATTGCTCAGGCAATCAATGGGAACGGACCGCGGCGCTGCGTTGCGAGAATTGCAGCTTAAGAAAGTGTAGTTGCGACTCAACATGGCAATGAAGGGGGTACCCGAAAGATTGAGGCTTAGAAGACGTTTTGGAAGGCACTGATCAGGGTCATAGATTTGTATCTGCTGTGTTAGATAGTTTATGTTGCGTACATAGAATTCTCCAGAGAATGGAAGATCTAGAACTGTTTTGGCGTCATTGGTGCAGATTAATTTGAAACCAGGGTAACCACAATAAGGACGTTGAAGCTGGTTGCTTTGTAGTTGAAAGGGGAAACGAATGAGCATGCTTTCACACCAAGAAAATTCGCAGTCAGAAGCTAATATTAGAGGGTAGATGAAGAGAAGAGAAAGGATTTTCTTGATTAGGATTCCCATTTGCTCTCTAACTTAAGGTGAACAAATTAGGGAATAGGAAAAGGACTTTATAAGAAGAGAAAGAAAAAGAAACTGTAGTCACAACTCAATTGAATTTTATATAACAAACTTGAAAGTCAAATTATATTTTATATTGGTATTAATAGTGACAGAGATATATAGAAGGTAGGAGTATGGCTTAAGGCAGCTATGTGAAGAATTACTAATTCAATGTCAACCTAAGTTAGTAAATTACTTGGAATTACTAATTCAAATCCTTCACATGATACCTTTCAACATCTCTTGATTTTCTTGTTTAGAGCAAAGTGGAGCAATTGAAATGGCGGCTACCCGGCCTTTGAGAGTGGCAGGGGCGGAGCTACCTATAAAGAAAGGGGGCAATCGTCCCCCTAATTTTAATCTTTTACATGTAAATTATATGTATTTATTTTAATTTTATTTTATTATGTAAATATTTTTAGTCCCTTCTAATATTTTATCTAACTCCGCTCCTGGAGAATAGTTGTCCCAAACAGAAATCAGATGATATTCTAATAACTCAAAATACAAGAGTCCGGGATCTGAAGAACCTCATTGCTAATCAATGTCAACTCCCAATGGAGAATTTGATAACGAACTTGCTGTATCTTCTAGATTCAATCCCCAGTACCAATCCATTGAGGATAATCATCTCCCAAATTTCTAAATGAATTTCTGTGAATTCTCACTGTGTGCGATGGCGGCATATGTAGAAGTGGGAGTTAACAGTAGCTGTCTTGTCTCATAGTTATGATTTAATATCGCATTAAGAAAGATGATTTGAACATGGTAAGTGTAACGATGATTCTAATGACGCAGCTCGAAAAGAATATAATAATAGTGTGAGGTCTTTTTTGAAATTGTTTATCCGGACCATAATTTTTTCGGTCCGATGGCGCCTTGTACGAAGATGGCCGAGTTTGCTCAAATTGTGAGCATATACCGTCAGAAGGATAACTTCTCGCCAATTTTTTTCGAAATGGATTCAATTCGGCGTGTTATGCAGCATTGTGAGTGAAATATTGGTGTACTTTTTATATATAGATATAGAGTTAATTTTTTTGAGAACAAATTACATAAATAAATCAAATTGATTTAAAATTTATGCAATTGCAACTTTTTAAAAAAGGTTTGTGGCATGGGAAGAGGTTTGCGACATGGGGATTCATTGTCTTCATTTCTATTTGTTCTTGTTGCTGACGTTCTGCATATGATGTTCAGGGAGGCGGTGAGAAATGGGCGAATCTCACTGTTATTGGTAGGTAGAGATCACGTTGAGCTGTCACATCTTTAGTTTGCGGATGATACTGTCCTGTTCTGTCTTCCGGAGGAAGAAACCATAAAAAATTACAGGAAAATCCTGCGTTGCTTTGAGCTCATGTCAGGGCTGACTATTAACTTTAATAAGTCTAGCTTGATTCTTGTTAATTGTGATGTTCAGTGGATACACCGTATGTCTAGAGTGCTGGGCTGGAAGGTGGCCTCCCTTCCGGTAAAATATTTGGGGATCCAACTAGGAGCGAACCTGAGGTTGGTGAAGACTTGGAAGCCCGTTATAGAAAAAGTGGAGCAGAGCATTTGGAACTTGGAAGGCCAATATTCTAAATAAAGCTGGCAAGCTGGTGCTTATTAAATCTGTTTTGAATAGCCTACCAGTTTATTATTTGAGTTTGTATAAAATGTCAAAGGCTGTTGTAGAGAAATTGATTTTCCTACAGAGAAGGTTCCTATGGAGTAAGGAAGATGGTAGGTTTGGTATGGCAATGGTTAGGTGGGAGGTGGTGCAGGCCCCCCAAAAGCTAGGGGGGCTAGGTGTCGGGGATGCCATGGTGCGTAACACAGCCCTTCTCTTTAAGTGGTGGTGGCGGTTTTCGAAGGAGGATTGCCCCTTATGGAAGAAGGTGATATGCTCTTGTAACAACCTCAACCCCAATGTGATGTTGTCATCCTAGGTGTTACCTACCCGGGGGCCATGGAAGGATATCTGTCAACTACAGTTCAAGGATCAACACTAAAACAGAAGATGATCAATGGGCTGTCTATGGAGATTGGCGATGAGAGAGGAACTCGGTTCTGGGAAGATGTATGGTTGCGTGGTGGGACCCTGAAAGATCATTTTCCAAGACACTTCTCAATTTCAAACTGAAGGATTACCATGTGTTCATAACACGCAGCGGAAGAAAAGAAAGTAATCCTTAAAGATCTATTTTGTGCTTAAACTTTATTCCAATAATATTATATATAATAGATCAGATCTAGATACCTTTAGACGCTTTAGTAAAAATCATTTTCTCCTTCGATGGTACGAAGGCGCTATGCGTATCCATACCGAGACCAACCTTTGCTGTCAACTCCTTGACCAATGGACATCTGATCTAAATTGAGAAACCTCTTGCAACTCTTTGCACGCCATAAAGGGCTTGTTTGGGTGAGCTTCTAAGAAAATATCTTTTTTCGAGTTATCTTTTTTTAAAAGATCTTATAGAGAAGTAAAAGTAATTTTATGTTTGGATATCTCATGTAAAAAGGTCTTTTTATCTATCAATTATGTTTGGGTATAACAATATAAAAGTACTTTTTTGTTTATTTATTACATGAAAAACATCTTTTTTTTAAGGAAAAAAGATCTTTTAAAAAAAGATGTAAATTACAGCTTCTCAAAAAAGATCTTTTTTTGATTTTACTAGTGCTTTTACTTTTACTACTTTAAAAAATAAAAAAAGATCTTTTTTCATTGAAAAAAGATCTTTTTTTAACAAAATAATGGCGCCCAAACATGCACAAAATTATTCTCCAAGAATTAAGCTCATATACACTTATCTGTGTAGAGGTAAAGGAATAAAACTCTTGTTATTCTCTCTCCGTCACTTTCCTCTATTCTTGGCATACATATATATAGTATGAGATTTGTTACTGATTTTAAATTTGATTCTCAATTCAAATTTAAATCATATCTTGAAATTCCAAATTTGAATCCTTTAATTTTTATGAATCATATCATAACAATTTAAAACATAATCGATTTGGATCTCATCCAAAATTATAATTCAAATTTAGAAATAAAATAACTAATTATTCTCAAATCTCATTTAATATTCTTAATTATCATATTATTATTATATTCTTGGTGCTAGCAAAGAATATAATAATATTCCATTTGAATTAATATAATTATTTATTTGATCAAATCAAAATAATAATTAAATAATTCTATAGCAAAGATTAGAACACTCGTTAGTGTGTGATCCCATAGGTTC
Organism: Arachis duranensis; assembly: GCF_000817695.3. Classification (NCBI taxonomy): domain Eukaryota; kingdom Viridiplantae; phylum Streptophyta; class Magnoliopsida; order Fabales; family Fabaceae; genus Arachis; species Arachis duranensis. The sequence continues at coordinate 47,678,168 of NC_029779.3, forward strand.
AAAACTAAGCGGGTAGTAAATTAGTCATACTAAATCTACTAATTAAGGTTGGCGTCTAGCAACACTCCTCAACGACCCGATAGTATGAAGTAATATATTTTTACTAAGAACCTTAGAAGAACAAAGTATAATTCATTCCATCTTTCTAGCTCTCAGTTGACCTTTAGATTATGGTTTAATTGTCAAACTCTAACTTGTTACCATTATTATAATGAACTGTAAATGACCTAAGAAACTCATTTCTTCATTCATTCAATCCCCTTGGCCAAGGTTTTATTCATCTCAGTCATTATAATCAGAGCTCAAACTCTTTACCGAGAGTTGACGGATTCCTTATTGACTAATCATTAATTCTACAAGTATTTAAATCATACCCAATATCCATTCAACTAGCACCCTAGGGTATTAGGTGTCCGGAATCAAAGTATAATAAATACATTGTTAATTACTATGACAGTCGCAGGTCAAAGGAAACTCTATTACTATGTTCATCTTGAGAATATCATATTGACAAATATACGGTAATTATAACCATTAGGAATTCTCAAAGTGAGTCAGTTCAATGGTCATATCTCTATATGCACCATCTATATATATAATTTAATAAATGAGATCTATTAATCTTCATCCAATGAAGACCATTATATATATATTGATCTTTCCGGATTATTAATGTCATTTTTAATAATCCTATGACCAAGAACAATTTAGATTAAATTATAAAATATTTATCTCTCAATATTATGATCACTATCACAATGATAAATCTCTAAATTTAATCAAGGACCTTATTATATTAACATTTTAATATAATAACAATAACAAATTATTTGACACGTGATTGATTGGATTGTGGTCATACTACTTATTTCCAACAATCTCCCACTTGCACGAGAGCCAATCATGATAGATTGGATCTTGGGCATACTATTATCACAACAATCTCCCACTTGCACTAGAGCCAATCAATCATGTGTATAATTTTTCAATGCACATTTGTGTTTATCAAAACTCTTTTGACCTTAAACACCTTTGCTCTTGAACATGTATGCTTGACCTTTTGTAAAATACACTTAGTGCATATATAATAAATATCACGTTTTCTCAAAACATGAAATCTTCCACTACAATAGTGCATAATTTTATTTTAAGGACAATCCTTATTGAACATGATTATAAAAAATTTTAAGTAACCATTAGATCTATCTTTATAGAATTGTATCATTATACAAATAGGCTACTTTTTCGAAAAGTTAGTTTGACGATCAAACCTTTTATACTTTCAGGAGAAAGTATATCCTCTATTGAGTGGTATACAATTCTAATAAAAGTAATTGTACCCCCACTCTTTCTTTAAGATGGAATTCCTTTTCTAAAAAAGAGTTTAACATCTTATCACAGACACTTTGTCATAAGAAGAGTGATAAAAATAATCTCATTATTTATTTAGGGTAACCAATAAATCTCATTTATTGGAACTAATATCAATTCTATTGTTGTACAATCTCATATGGGTAAAAAAATGATTTAGTGAGAAATTTGTTAATTTAGCCACATTTCTAAAATATAGTCTAAATATTTAACAAATAGTGATATTCAACTAAATCAAATTTCATGTTCCTTAAACATGATGGAGTACATAGAGAACTAGTATTTATGTATGGAGAGAATCTCATTCTCTATTTAATAGAATATCAATTAGATATTAAAGATTTTACTTTAAAACTCTTATAATAAAAATACTCAATATTTTTATTATTGGTCAAACCAACCCTTAAGAGCAATTTTGATTCGCATCTTCAATACTCATGTTGAATTTTTCTAAAAAGATCACAAACCTTAATCATATTAAGAAAAATTTTGTTTGTAACAAAATAAATCTCAAAAAATGGTTGCAAAAAACAATTCTCGCTAAAGCTATTTGTCTAATGGCATTCCAACTTCTAAAGTTGTTTAATTCAAAATATTTTGCCCAATACTCTCACTAGTTTAAATAAAATCTTTGATAGTCATACTATCTTACTTTGGGTACCATACATCTTCTCAAGATGTTCAGTAATAAATAGTGGGTATATGCTTTTGAAATTAGAATTCATGGTTGTCAAAACAACTCATATTATAGTAAAATAATATTTTAGATACTTCACAAGTACTTACTATTCCATCACTAATTTTATTGGACAATATTATTTCAATAGAATTATCATGTCCATGATAATCCTTTTATACATAAGAACAATTCTCAATGTATAGCCAATTTATTACTTTCAAGTATGCCATACGAAAAATAGACATATTTAAAAATTTAAAATATAAAAGTAAATCAAGAAATCTATATTTTTCTTTGATAGTAGATCAATATTTTTTTTACTCTCTTTTATTTGGGATTTGCAACTTGATGAATGCATGACTAATGATGGGTGAATGGGCTCAAGATTAGCTGAAATGCTAAGTTTGGTGTGGCCTCTCACCCACTTAATCTAGGCTTACAAACAACTAATAAATTGATTCTGAAAAGTAAGCTAGAGATTAAGTTTGGTGTGGGCACCACCAATGATCACATAGTACCCAATTCACCCAAGTTGACAGCACTTAATACTGTGAACAAGAATGAACGTGAGTTAATGGATTCAGAGGAGTTGGGATCAAAAGAAAATGAAAGACCGTGTTTGCACTCCATGAGAAACGTTCCCAATGACAAATTCTTCGGGATAGTTCTTCAAGAACCTCCATTCACGAGGTCTGGTGGATTTGGTGGCAGATTCAGTCACCAAAGAATTTTGGGTGCTGCTGTTTCCAGGATTTCCTTCACATTCATGAGACAAAATGGAATTGTCTCTCGAATTTTCAGCAGTTGCAGTTTCTGGTTCAGTTTGACCAGAATTTTCTTTTTCATGATTTTGAGTGATTTCATCTTCCTTTTGAGCTTGATTTCCTGCATCACAATCTTCCAAAAAACTTTGCACCAAGTTAGTATCACAAAATGTAACATGTATAGACTCCTCAATAATCCTAGCATCTTGATGATAAACCCTATATGCTTTACTAGTTGTGGAATATCCTACAAACAAACACTCATAAGCCTTTGGATCAAATTTTTCCAGATTTTCTTTGTTATTTAAAACAAAACATTTGCATCCAAAGATGTGCAAGTAATCTAAGTTTGGTCGGTAGCCTTTCCAAAGTTCATAAGGGGTTTTCTTCAAAAATTTCCTTATGATTGTTCTATTTAAAATGTGGCAAGCTGTGTTAACCGCTTCAGCCCAGAGGAATTTTGGAACATTACTCTCACAAAACATAGCTCTTGTCATCTCTTGTATGCTTCTATTTCTTCTTTCCACAACACTATTTTGTTGTGGTGTTCTCGGACAAGAGAAGTTGTGAGATATTCCAAATTCCTCACAAAAGGATTCAAACAAATTATTTTCAAATTCAGTTCCATGATCACTTCTTATAGAAGAGATTTTCAAATCCTTTTCATTTTGAATTTTCTAGCAAAAAGGTTCAAAAACCGAAAAGGCTTCATTTTTGTGTGCAAGAAATAAAACCCAACCAAACCTAGTATAGTCATCCACAATCACTAAACCATAATGTTTACCACCTAAGTTTTGAGTTCTTGTTGGACCAAATAAATCAATGTGTAGCAACTCAAGTGGTCTTTTAGTAGAGATGTCTTCCTTTGGTTTAAAAGAACTTTTTGTTCGTTTTCCCATTTGGCAAGCATCACAAGTGATGTCTTTGTCAAACTTTATCAAAGGAAGACCTCTTACTAATTCTTTCTTTACAAGTTTGTTTATTTGAAACATACTTGCACGCCCAATCTCTTGTGCCATAACCACTTTTCAGATTCTTTAGAGTGAAGACAAGCTACATTTTGATCCTTTAGTTCATCAAGAGTAAGTCCATACATATTATTGAAACGCTTGGCAACAAACATCACTTTATTTGTCTTTTCATTAATAACACATCATTCAAGCTTGTTGAAAACAACTAAATATCCTAAATCACACAGCTGACTTATACTCAAAAGATTGTGCTTCAAACCACATACCAAAAGTACATCATCAATGAAAGTAGATTGTTCATTACCTACTTTTCCAACAGCAATGATTTTACCTTTACCATCATCTCCAAAGGTCACAAAACCTCCATCATACTTATTTAGTTTGATGAAGTAAGTTGACCTTCCAGTCATGTGCCTTGAATATCCACTATCCATGTACCACATGTCCTTTTTATTCTTAGATGCTAGGCAAATCTGCATGAAGAGTTTCAAGTAACCTTAGGTATCCAAATTAATTTGGATCCTTTGAAGTTAATCCATCTTGGTTGCCCAAGTACATTGAAATCACAAACAACATTATAAACTTTGTTTCCTACAACTCTCTTTTTAATGAAGCATTGTGCATATGAATGAACAAATTTCTTACAATTAACACAATGATTTTCTGATGTGTGTTGCTGAAACTGAGGTGAGTTATATTGCTTGAAATGATTAAAGTGTTGAAATTTTCTGGTTTTTGGAGGAGATGCATTTCTTTTGACAAACTGATTTTTATTAAAGTTATTCCTCTTTGCAAAAGCATTTTCACCAGAGGTTCTTTGAACATTTTTACCTTTCGAATATGAGGTTTTGTTGTAAAATGGTGGTTTCTTGAAAACAGCCTCATTTTTCGAAATGTAACCCAAACCTGGCCGGTTTGAGCTCGGTTCAGTTCTTGGTGAAGGCTCAGTTTCACTTGTGTATACTTCATCAAATTTTTCTTCAAATATTGGATCATTTTCAATACCAGATTTGTTTGATATGGTTTTGGTATTTGATGAAGAAGCCACAAACTTTATAGAGGAAATATTAGAAATTGCATCTTCTTTGGCTATGTAGCCTAAACTAGATTTTTCAAACAATGGTCTTTGACTTGCAAGTAATTTCTTCAAGTTACTAGAGTCTTGAGCAAATTTTGCTAAGTCACCATTCATCCTTTTAATCATATCATTTAATCTTTCATTTTCAGCAATTAACTCATGAGAAGGATCCACAATGTGCTTTCCTTTTAATTTTTCAAGTTCAGATTTTAGAAATCTGTTTTCTTCAATGATGTCCAAAGCACATTCAATTTCTTTCACTTTTTCTTTTAAAAAATCATTTTCAGCTCTTAATACATCTCTTTCAGATCTGCATTCATTGTATTTGTCAAGCAGTTTTGATGTGTTTAAAGTGAGATCATCAATAATAGCATGCAAGTCCTCAATGGTCAAATCATAATAGTTTACCTCATCAAGATTGTTGTTTCCAGCCATGAAGCAGTCTTTGTCATCTCCTTCAGATTCTTCTTCTTCATTTGAGTCATTCTCAAGATCCTCCCAAACTGTCATGAGTACTCTCTTCCTTTCCTTCTTTCCTTTGTCCTCCTTTTTGAGCTTTGGACAGTTTAGCTTGAAGTGTCCAGCCTCCTTGCAGTAATGGCACGTCACTTTGCTCAAGTTGATCTTGTGCTCCTTTGAACTTGAACCTTTGTATTTGCCCTTGTTCTTCATCATCCTTATAAATCTCCTAGCAAAAAACAAAAGCTCGTCATCTGAAATACCATCACTAGACTCACTCTCTTTCGGTTCTATTTGTGACTTGAGGGCTATTCCCTTTTTCTTTGAGTCTGTGTTTGTGTGTGTGGCTTCATAGGTAAGGAGTTTTCCTCTCAACTCATCATAGGTTATGGGACTTATGTTGTTACTCTCGGTTAGGACAGTGGCAGTGTTTTCCCATTCTTTTGTGAGGCTTCTAAGGAGTTTTCTCACCAAGGTTTGTTCTGCATAGTTTGTACCCATAGCATCAAGGTTGTTGATTATGATTGAGAATCTCTCAAACGCTTCATCAATGCTTTCTCCATCCTTCATGCTAAACATCTCGTACTCTTTTCGCAGAATATCAATCCTCGTTTCTTTTACTTGTTTGGTGCCTTCGTGTGTAACCTGGAGTTTTTCCCAGATTTCTTTGGCTGTCTTGCATCTAGACACCTTTCGGTACTCTTCAAAGCTGATTGCACAGTGAAAAAGGTTGATTGTTTTAGCATTCAGCTCTATCTTCTTCTTATCTTCTTTATTCCATTCAGATTCTTCTTTTGGAGTCACCACTTCATCAGCACTTGTCTTTGTTGGGATCTTTGGACCGCTCACAATAATCTTCCATATGTTATAGTCAATGGATTGGATGAAAATTCTTATTCTTTCTTTCCAGTAGGAGTAGTTCTTCCCGTTGAAGAAAGGTAGCCAGTTGTTTGACTGGCCTTCAGTGAGGGTGTAGGCAACTGTGGTTGTGCCCAAGTTGTTCGCCATTGGATCTTTGCTCCAAGCGATTAAGCTTGATTCTTGAGACCTTAGCTCTGATACCAATTGAAGGTTGTGGTAGGCTTAGAGAAGGAGGGTTGAATCTTTTAAGTTGCTGTTACTACCCTTTTAAAACAAACTTTCAATTTAGGTTCTGTTTGAACTCAGCAGCAAAAATTTATGAGACAATTTATTTTTGTCTCATGAATATCAGAAAACAGAGCTCAGCAGAGAAGAGAAAAGCTAACACCAGCATGTATCCTGGTTTGGTTGCCTTGTGCTATGCAACCTACATCCAGTCTCCTCCACAACTATGGAAGAATTTCACTATAGTTAACAGTATTACATACACCAATTTCACAGGATTGACACAATCCTTTCACACTCAAGTTCTAACTTAACTTGACATTGGCTATGCTAATACCTAACTATTCACTCTTAGTGCTGACCCAACTAAGAAAGGGATACCTCACAGGTACAAGATACAAGACATAAACATACCTAAAGAAATCTGAAAATAACTCTAGGCTTTTCTCTCAAGTGTTTCACTCAGCCTTTTTCCACTCATGGCTTTTACTTGAGCTTTCTCATAATGCCTTTTCTCTCAAAAAATTACAGAAAGATAAACATTGAAAAGTACATTACAATCTGTAAAATATGAAGGGGATTGATTTCATCAACAGCCTCTGTGCTATGCGAAAAACCAGATTGGCAAGCCTCTGATTCAGTTCTTCATACTGGCGGAATGCACCTTTGATTATGTTACACTGTCCAGTTAGTTGAACTTCTTCAAAGAGCTCTCTCAGAACAAAACCTCTATTCACTGGTTTTCTCTCCTTACTTCTGAATGAGCAGAAGGTCTTCTTTTATCTCCTTGCATGTTGCTTGGTTCTTCTTTCAAGGTCAACACCTTGAGCCTTGAGCTTCACCAACCCACAGATTCACTTTTTCACATTAAACCTTAGAGTAGAAACTTTGCTTCTGACTTCTTCATCTTGACCGAAAGCCATAAAGCAGTAACCATAGAAATCTTCTCATGGTCAACTTGATCTTAGCCATTGAGAAACTACTTGGTCCCCAAGTATCACTTGTGACCGTAGATGTACACCAGAATAGGGCAGAGAACAACTTTTCCTTGAATGCCATTTTCGGATATAGCAGAGAGTTGAGAAGAAGAGAAGAAGATTTGATGCATGCAAGATGAGATGGATTACCTTTAACCTAAGCTTGATTTGGTTTGGATTTTCTGTTTTAGCTTCTGTGTTTCAAGCTTAAACTTTCTCTCTTTGCTTCTTTGGTTACTAGCTTAGGGAAGAAGCTTTTTTCTCTCTTTCTCTTTCTTACTTTTCTGAAGCTTTGATTTGACTTGATCAGAGAGGAGAGTAACGTTGCTTTTGGTAAGGCAAGATGGAGGGAATTGAAATTCACTTTGGGCTTGAATCGGTTTGGTTCATGTAACCCGTTCGGCCCATCCAGTTCCCTTGGCTTCTTTCTTTGCTTTTTTCTTGGGCTTCTGATTTTTGCTTTCAGCCCATCATCCTTGCTATTTGTTTTGCATTTCATTTGGGCTGCTTAATATTGAATTAAGATCTGCAATAAATAATTAGTAATAAGTGATTAAAATTAAACAACACTAATTATTTATTTTGTCCAAAAATAATGTTTGTCATCACTAATTAATTTAGTTAATTTCTTAACTCAACACATGTCATAATGAGTTTTTTTTATTATGGATCATCTTATGTCTTTCTTCCTATAGCGCCCAAAGCAAATTCTCTAAATAAATCTTTAATACAACATCTTAGGCCCACCTCACCAAAAAAAAAATTGTTAGGGTTCACTTGGTTTACACACAACACCACCTATTATTAAATTCATTTTTATAGGAATCATTAACACACTACAATGAATAAATTCAATCCTAATTACTTTTTTATAATGGATAATTCACTTGAATAAATTATTTGAAGATTAAAATTATATAGATATTCTAAATTCAAATTGATTATACGCCTGTGCTAAATAATTTTATGTAAATAGAATCTAGTTAAATAAAATTATATCAATACACATAAATTGAATCAATTGAGTTTGATTTATATTTTTATACTATATAATACAATATGATGTATACATAAATACGAGTATTTAATAAATAAATACATATATTTGCATTGAAAGCAATTGAAGTGAAAAATAATATAATAATTAATTGAAGTTGAATTGAAGGATAGGTCTTACTTGTAAATTTGTTCCTTTGCTCTCTTTCCTTTTGTCTTACCGTCAGAAAAAAAAATGTAAATCCATTCGATTTATATTTAGTGATATAAATTCAGCTAAATCGAATTTATTTGTGTCGATTTATTACAAAAGTTTTTTCTTTTACCAAGTCAAATTTAGTTATTTTAATTTAGCATAAAGTGTAAATTAAATTCAATTGATTCGATTTACTTGTATGGATGTAATTCGATTACTAACTTCAATTTATATAGAATTATTTACGATCTATGTGTAATTAATTTAAATTTAAGACATTTGTATAATTTTAATCTTTGAACAATTTATTCAAGTGAATTTCTTTTTTTTATCTACTGACAACAACTCTTTCTTGTGGGACCCTATACTAACACAACACTCAACACTTCTTACAGTCAAAATACCTATGGACCACGTCTGAAGTATAACATTGTGACACCACATCATTAGCATCAGCGGATGCTTTTCTCTTTCAGCACCGTAGAAAAATCCATACAAATAATTGTTCTTAGGTATAAGCCTATAGTAGTATAAAAAAATGTCAAGAAGCTAAGGCAGCTTAATGGCTAATGTAGAAACTATGGAGATTGAATCACAGGAGCTGCTGAGAGATTCTTATGGAGACAACTTCTCCATCAGGTCCTGCCCTCATGGCATGGTATTTCACATTAATACCTGCTTATATTAAAAGAAAGATGAAAAAAATCATGAAAATCAAGGTAAGTGTATTAAAAATAAAAATCAAATGAAACTGAACCCCAATGAAATTGCTAAGCCTAAGGACTTAGGACAATGTAATTAAGAAATTTGGGATTTTGGTTTTGCTGAGATTGAGATTCATTCCAGTGATAAATACAGGAATATATGAAATCTTAAGCCTCTTACCTTCATTTTCTTGTAAATTAGTGTTCACAGCAACTGCATGAAAAGCAATCATGGCCTTGGGCTGCCAGTCATTTGGTTTTCCAATCCATGACTTGTAATCAAATACCGCTGTCATATAATTTTGGAAATTAATTAAAAACAGATTGTTTGAGGCTAATAATATTCTTTTATTATGGATTATCTGTATATGAATTCACTCTTTTTCTGCAAAGTTAACTTTTGTAATTGAAACTGAAAATTTCCAAATAATTCTGGTCCTATAAACCGAATGTGATTTCCTTATGCAATAACATTAATTTATCCTTAAGAACACATTTGATGAGGCTTGAAGTATCAAAAGGCTACCAGATGTGGAAGAGTCCTCCAAGTGTTTGGCGTCAAAAATGGCGCCAGCAGCCCCATCTGCTCGCTTCTTGATATCATGAGATCCCACCAACTGGTAATCCCAGCTCCCATTTTTGTACCCTTCACAGAGGAATAGTTCTATGTGCCTTGCATCTAATGTCTGCATTGTTCCTATATCAAATAAGAAAAATCTGTCAAATTTATTTTTAATCTTGTCCACCCTAATGGCAGAACCTAAGTTTTCGTGAAGATTCTATTTATCATGTCCAAATTACAAAGACAATTGCAGTATAATAGGATGTGCAGTATTTCATTCATAATATTCAATTTACCATCACAAGTATTCAGATCACAAACTGGGCATCGTACAAGCTGCAGGTCTGAAAATTTAACCGTATCAACAAATATAAGTTCTTTTCAATAGGTATAAGAATGGCACCAACAAATATAAGTTAAGTTTTGGAACCTTTTTCAGCCAACAAAATAATGGATGAGTAAAGATTAAAGGGAGAAAAAAAATTAAAGGTAAAGATATCTTCAATGATTGTTGGCTGAAAAAAGTTCATTCTTAATTTTTTTCTGATGATTTATTTATTTATTTTGAAAATGATTTAATTTGGTTTCAATACTATAGTCCTGAGATATAGAAGTTGGCTTGGTTGGGAGGTACCAGCTATCCAGATTCCAGGTTTAACGTTTTCTACCACGCAACAACCTTGGGACCGCAACATCTTTTCCAAGGTTTCACGCTCCTTGATCTTCCCCGGAAAAGAAAGCCTCTCAGCCAGGATGGCTACTGAAGAATCAAAAGAAAAAGCGCCAATACGCATCCAATCTGATAGCACATTGGAAACAGTTAGTTACAAGATCAATAATTTTGCTTATGCTCCCTGTGAACACATTAACAATTGTGCATGGAATCTACTACAATTTGTTGTGAGTTACACGGCCTTTGCAATAATATTATCGTCTCCTACGTTTAATTCTTGTCTTCTTCTGTGGCAGTATTTTTCCATCGCTCCTTGAGAAAATTCAAACCTCTAGTTTCATTAAATAAATACAAAAATAGATAAATCCTTTGGCGACTGGCGTGGAGTGATGTCAGGGTAAACATAGAACCGACTCACCAATGTGTTTCTCCTGCTGACGGAACATGTAGGAGTGACTTCCATCTGCATAATTCATTTTAAAATCCAAGTAAATTGGGCAGTGACAATGCATTGTAACAGGTATTGGATCAATATAAGTTGACTTAGTTATAATAGGAAGTAGCAAATTTCCTTTTTCTAAAGAAATTTCCCTTTGACTGTACACATTCATATTTTCTCGAGTTCCCAGTTATCCTACTCTGAATTCCTTACCCATTCTTGGCCAATCGTAATTCACTCACTTAGTTCATTATATAGTAAGATTACAAATAGTAATACTATGACTCGTATGATATACACTATTTGTTAGTGTATTGAAAAAACTTTTTTGAACTTTCAAGAAGGGTAAGGGTTTTTAGATCCTACCGAATACTGATTTATACAGCTGACTCCAACTGAATGCCACGCGTTGAGGGGGTGGGACCTGAAGATCACGAATGCAAACGAACTTCCATATACCATCATCCATAATTGCGCGGCTGAACCATTGGTTTGTTGCTGCCAGCATAATAAGAGATTTTCCATCCAAAAACTTAGCAATTTCTGTCCAAATGTCCTCGTCATACCTTCACGTTAAGCATTGGGAATTGCAAAATACTAATTCAGAGAATAAAATAATAATAATAAATTGAAGTTATTCACAATCATTTATCGAAAAAATAATGATATTTATTATTTTTACAACGTTAACCAATCAAGAGTAGACATTAAAAAGTATACGCTATATACGTTAAAAGAAATGAAGTATTTAATTGTAGTGAGATTGGTATTTATTTTTAAGATTCAGCTAAGATGTATTTTTAAGACATACTAAGACTAAGGTTATCAATGAATTAATTTTTTTATTATAAAAATATTTTTTTAAATTTTTTATTTTTTTACAGACTTTAAAATTTAGAGTTTAAAATTTAATATTTAAAAAAATTAATGGGCGAAAAAAGATTGACTCAGTTAGTAGATTGCATGAATTATTCTGCTAAAAGTAGAAGCTATAGACAACGACGATTTGAACGTTTCTATTAGCATTTCTATTTAGAATGGGAAAAAAAACTGCCACAACCAAACACAGATTCTAACACAAAAACAGAGTTTAACGGGATCAAGCAGTGTAAATTTTTCAAATATTCAAATATCCACAAACAAGATTTGGCAGAGTGATGGACTAAAAAACGCGCGTGCATTATTGAGCAGATAGCACTCACTGATAAGGGACATGAACGATCTACACATTCGGAATGAAGCAAATGTTTCAAATCACAAAAATCATACACCAGCTACGGATGATGCGTTCTCTCATCAATTCCTCTTCCTTCAAACAATCTCACAAGAACACGATATATTCAGCTAGTAATTTCAAAATCCGAATCCGATTTCCGGAATCCTATTCAAAATTTCATCGAGCAAAACGAGCACCATATCATAGATCAAAACACCGCATATTCAAAACCAACCGAGATATCAGAATTAACGTATATATATCATAAATGATATTTTGTAAGAGCAAATCTCGTAAGTCATAACAAGCACAGTGGTTCGTTCTATTCAAAGCAGAAAAAACCAGCTAACAGAACAAGAACGATTGAGAATGCAGAAGCTAACTGAGCCAAACGGATCATCGCTACTAAGAAAAATCACAAACAGCAACAGATCCAGACGAAAATCCGATCGGTAACTCGGAGATGCATACATTGCAAGCAGCGACCACAGATCCACATTTATAATTCAAATTCCTATGAATATATAAACGCGCGAAGTTGCTGAAATAGAAATTTCGAAGTTGAAAAAGATTTTAGAGAGCGAGAGAGAGAACCATGAGAAAGTAGAATGAGCAGAGAGGAAGGGAGGACGAGGAGAGGAGCACGAGCAGATAGTCTTGCTTCGCCGGATTCTCTTTGCCGCCGGCACATCCACGGTGGGGGAAGTAGTGTCACTGCGAAGTTGCTTCCCCATGCTTGATCGGAAATCAAAGCTTAGCTCTCTCTCTCTCTCTCTCTCTCTCTCTCTCTCTCTCTCTCTCTTCTCTCTTTCTCTGAACTTCACAGAAGTTGAAGCTGCGGAAGGAGAACCACCACTCTCTCTAAACACAACGGTTCTCAGAGCTTCCCACACTTTATATAGTCGCGCCAAAATCTCTCATTTCAAATGAATAAATAATTTCATAAGAGATATAACCGTAATTTGAAATCGCTACGTAAATAACCCTTTTTTTTTCTTTTTGGTCGGAGATTGTATTTTATTTTAATTATTAAATGAATATTATTTTAGGTGGTGTAAAATTGAATAGGCTTTTTATGCTCATCGTTTTAATTTAATTTAATTTAATTTTTTGTAATTAACTTCCTGTATTATGCTTTGGTAATGTCATCACTTAAGTATTATGTTTTAACATATGACAACTCAATATTGATTCAAAAGCTGTAGAAAAATAATAACATAAAGATTATAAGATACCTGTCAAGAGAATTATGATAGTGATAATTAGTTGTACCGTTTGTCCCAATAATATTAAGAGCATAATTTTATTGTACTTTTTTTGATATCCCAGAGTATACTAAGATTATATTACAACAAAAGCTGCAAAGTTTAATCAAATTAAACAATGAAATTAATTCAATCACACTTTAGTCACAATTAACCAAAAAATCTAAACCCTTAAATATTTAAACCAGACTTTTTCTTTTTAATCATTTCAAGCTCCATATCTTTCTTGCATGAGATAAATGTAAACTTTAGCCACACAATCACAAGAGTTCTGCATGCAAAAAATGCTGTATATTCATTATTAAGCATGAAATGAATATACATAAGAATATGCTCTGTTCATGCACATTTTTGTTTTCCAAATGTCATGTCAAAAACTTTGGAGAATATACAAGAATGGGAGAGGCAATTTACAAAAATGCCTCTAATTCATTGATCTGAATATCTTTTTCCTAATTTATGATATGAGCAAAAGAATATACAATTATAATGAGATTGCAAAAACGATATACCTATCAATGGACTACTGTTTACTCTATACTATGGCCTATGGTTAGGAATCTGCAATTGCTCCAGTAAAAAAAAAAAAAAAAAGTAAAATGCCAACCCTAGTTCATAAATTTCCTACAATTGGAGGCTTTGCAAAGGCAGGGAACTTTCAGTTCATCCTGCTCATCTGGATCGAATAAGTAATCATACCTGTTGCAACATCAAAGAAAAGGGATTACATATATTAATCCAAAATATAATGCCAATGAAGAATAATGCCATCAACATAAATACGTAGAGACAGAACAAACTGTACGTTAATTCTTCGCCAGCAGAAACTTTCGTCTTGGCAATGAGAACGATCCGACTCTCTTGATCACCCAAACTCATAATCCTTGCATAGCAATTTGGCATGCACTGCAGCAAGTCAGGATGAACATCAATACTTCATCTAGCAATCAAAATATAGAATAAAAGCCTTAGACTGTAGTGCATTTGGTGTAAGTTTTATTTTTTGTTTCATTTTCAATATTTTCTGTTTCAGAATTTTGTAAACAGAAAAGAGAAAACAGAAGGTAAAACTAAAAAAACAAGAAAGAATTATTATTTTTATTGTTTTCTCTTTTCCATTCACAGAATCCCAAATTCAGAAAATAAAAACATAAACCAAATGCAACCTAGGTTGCTGCGACGGCCTGCCCAACCACTCCTTTATTTACAAATAAGGATTAAGGTGTAGGGCAAATTGGCAAATTCATGGGGCATTCCATTGATGAAGGAATACAGAGATAACATTTATAAAGTTACAGCAGAGTTTGATTATAACTTACAGAATGGTTTATTAGCCGTGCTATATTGCCCTTGTACGTTGCATCAATTACCACATCCTCACTGATCTTGAACAGCTGCATAATTTATTGTTTCATGTTAAGATCAGAAATAAAAGAGTAACCTGTCTGAAACAGGCATTTCAAGCACACAGAAAATAATGGAGGATGTTTCATAAATCACAAGAGACTCACATAGCAATCTTTCCCTTCTGCACGGTATTTCACTTCCCTTAAATCAGCAACACTACGCCTTACCCACTCCCCGCGATACTCAACAACCTTCACACAAACATAAACACAAAATTAAGGTGAAGCAACTATTCATCTAATATGTCATCCGCATTGACCATCTTAGAATAGTAAGTTACCATCTCTCCTTCTTGTATATCTCTACGAGCAAAAAGACCCCATCCATGGATACCCGATTTTCCAAAGCAAACTCGAAGCTTTTCCATTTTCTGAGATATCAAAGTGAAAACTTTTAATACTTCACTTAAAAAACACAGAATATGATTTTTTCCCCCTCTGAAAATAAAATGAAGTAATTGACAGTAGCACACGGGATTAACCTGTAAATGATGAAGTCGTTCCTTAAAAGAAGTAAAAACTTTAGAATCTTCAGCATCCTATCAGATCAAGACATACAAAATTTACTTTTCATCACATAACACAATCACAATCAGAGGGACAAGAAGATCAAACACATAACCCCTTGACCATGAAAGATTACCTTATAGCTGTTCAACTGAGTTATTGCACCTAAAGAATGATGGCTGGGTCCCTTCAGCAAGTGAATTATTGGTATTTCAGCCTTCTGGCAATACGTGAGACAATAATTGAATCAGACCACATTGAAAGAAAGTGATTAATGAAAGTAATTAAATCCTAGGCACAGAATAACATTAGCAGCCTTAATGAAGGAATAGAACTGGGAAAAAAGAAGACAGCATAGTAATAACAAAAAGATTAGGCAAGTTTCAATATGTACACACATTATTACAGTCATAATTATATATCTAGAATCATCACCTTATTCAGGGATCTACGGTATACATGACATCTTGCAGCAGAAAATGGCTCAATCTTGTCACCTTCAGAGGTTGAAGATTGAATAAGCTCTACATTCTTTGATGAAACCAGCCTTGACCCCCGGAAGCATCTTCTATGATTTTCAAGAGAGGCTCTGGGAGAGAAAACCCCCAGGGGAGTATGTACAACCAATACAGATTCTGGATTTGGGACCCTGAAATCGAAGTAGCATAAAAATACATAACTTAAAAGAACATCAAGATATCATTAAAGATGATTCAATCGCCAGAGCTCAAACCTGTGAACTGCACAGTATATTAGCTTCTTTGTTATTTGAGTCCCATTCTTCTCCACAGAATGCAACTGTAAGTTTAAACAACATTAATATATAACCTTAACATATTTCCACAGCTCTTCTAACCCTCATATAACTTAATTCAAATTGTTCATCTAGGATGAAACCATGGAGGGTGGCCCATGCCCTCCAAAAGAAAGACCATGATTACAGTTTCAAATTAACCTACTCATATTTATGGGAAGTGGGAAACTTACTTCTGTGCTATATCCTGCTCTCGAAGCACACATCACATGAAAATAAGTAGCACACTTGCAACAACTTGTACAGGAACCATGGCTTTGTTTACAGATCACACAGGTCTGCAGTTGCAATGACAAGAAACCTTGTAAACATAATATGTGTGTGTGTGTGTGTGTGTGTGTGAGAGAGAGAGAGAGAGAGAGAGAGAGAGAGAGAGTGTGTTTAACAAATTCCCAGAGAGAGGGGGGATAGAGCAGTGTGATGAATAATAATGTACTTTTAGCAGAAAAATATTGAGTTTTACATTTGGGAATACTCATCCAAAGTGATTTGGAAGGAATGAGCTATATGTCGATGGAAAAAATCAAAAGTAAAATCGAAGTGCCACTTTCAATCGTGATAAATAAATAAATAATGATGCCAAAACGCCAAGATTACCAACATAATTTGGAATTAGTGACTAATAAAAAAACCAAAATAACCTTTTTAGCTCAGAGTTCTACCTTAACAAAGGTATTAGGAGGAATTCTCAGTATTCCTACCGCGGGTTCCATGGCCTCATGATTTTGAAAAACCACTTGAGGTTGAAACCAAGCACATGTCACATGAACCCATAGCATCTCAACATCAGTTGGTTTTAGAGCACCACCTGCAAAGCATTTTCATCCCAAGAAGTAAAATATTGCATGACATAGAGGTCTTGCTTTTACAGGACTCAGAATACCCATAGAATGCACATAATACTGAGTAAATGCACAAAATACTAAGTATGACATACCTTTTACAGGACAGAGGCAACAGTCTCTCTCCACATCTGGTGTTTCACATACTCTACAAACCCAAGAAGTAAAATCTTGAACATTCTTTGCCCCATAGCATTCTTGGTGGACTGCTATTTGGCACCTGCATAATGAACAAGAAAACATATATATTGATAGACGTTTCCATCTTTAAGCCTTGTAAGTTTTGAACAAAATACAAAGCATCCCCAATAATTCTGAATTAAGAACAAAGATCATGAACAATAATGGACGCACCTGTTACAAATAATAATTTTATTATCTTCCCAATCTTCAACCCATCTGCAAACTGCACATCTTTCTGTTGTCCATTTTGCATGAACTGGCTCATAATTTTCTGTGAGAATAAGGTAAAGGAAAAATAAATATTTGTCCTTCAAGATGTATTCTAGTGAAAGGATACATTGGCAAGTACCATAGGACCTGAGAAACTAAAAATTGACGCCTTCAGTGTATAGAAGTTCATATAAAGTGCAAATTACCTTGCAAAAAGCTAAGCACCTGCTGCTGATCTAACTGCTGTGGAACTCCATCTTGTGAAATGTTTTCTGTGATCTGAAGTAATTATTTCCAATAAAAAAATGAGCAAAAAGACAAAATAATACATAAATACACCCCAATATGACACTGTATCATCATAGGCAAATCCAAGTGATACAGATCTACTTCATGACTATTAAATTAGTAATAGCCAACTACCTCACAGAATACTCATAAGAAAGATTTGATGTCTCGAAGTCTAATGTAGCAAGAATACAAACCCATTTTTCTAGTGGGAGCATCATGCTTTTCACTTTCACACTATGTTTCCATTTTTTAGCTCTGCTACCTGTGTGCCTTTCCCATTCACTTGGTGTCTGCTTCCTTGAACCACAAGAGCTACACTTGCACATAATTCTGCATGCAACCACAAGCAACTCAATGAAATCTTCAAATAATTTGCTAACCTATGGTTCTTTTAAATTATGGGAGTCCGAACAGAAACTGTTTTGCACATACAAAGCCTAATTAGGTTGATAAAATATCTATATTGATTGTAGTATCTTAAAGGATCAAGATAATACTGGGTTCATGCCAATGCCATTGTCAACTAAATTTTTTGAGGGTACATGAGATTTAAATAGAGAGAATCTCCAGAAATATGAATTTCAGGAGAAAAGGGACAGAACATAAAAATAAATTGCTTTAAACCATAAACAAGAAGAAATATTCAAATCAGATTATCAGTTCCAAGAAGCGCAAGGAACGCTTACAAATGAAGCTTTGGGAAGTAGAGCCCTTCCATGCCATTGCACACCACTGTTACCGTCTCAGGTACTATAGATTTTTGGCTACTATCTACCAATCTGTCTTCCACGATATACTTCTTTTTTGACTTGCTTGTTTTGGGTATGGGTAATTTCTTATTGAAATTTCCCTTGCACTCTGGGCAATAGTAATCTGTGTTTTCAAGATCCTGCAACAAGAAACCATTCGTTTATGAAAAAGCAATTGGTAAGAAAGTAATATTAGTTGACAAGAGATATTAAATAACATAGTAATCATGGTACAGAACCTTGAAAAGTTCAATGGATATTTTATCGCACTCAGCATGCACCCAAACATTACAGCGATCACAGCACACCTAATTCAAGAAGTTCAGCCCCAGAAGATATTAAAATTTTGAGTTTATTCAAACAAACATATATTAGCAATTTAAAGAACATCCATCTAATTGAAAAAAATGCATTATCTCACCCAATTCCCACCATGTGAATGGTGCCAAATCTTTTTGCAAATGCCACAATATTGTTTTGATTTTCGTAACTGTATCAAAAGGATAAAAGATTTTAAAAATTAACTTCTATAAATTATGGAGTCAAGAATTTCAAGCAATCAAAATGAGCCATTCTGCTTAACCTTAAAGCAATGTTTGCAATAAAATTGAGATGCACCACTTGGGTCCTTCATCTTCTTCATCGTTTTGCATGGCAATATCAAATAACAGCCAGCACAAGATATTGTATCCTGCAGAATATATTCAACAGATAAGAATTCACAATCAAAGTGAGTGTACATAGGCATTTCTATGAGCTTAGCTATTATCCAAATTTTATTAGAAACGACTACTGCAGACTTGGTCCAATACATATCAACAAGAGTAAAATATCTCTTTCTTATTCAGAAAGTAAAACAAAGCTTATGAATGCTCTCCACTAACCATGATGTCGTTCAGCACAAAATGAAAAAACAAAAGAAATTAATCTTACTTGATCCTCGCAGTGGTATTCATAATCAACAGGCATGGCTGGGGCCTCTAAATGTCCATTCGGATAAGCATTTACATAAGTTACTTCCTCTACTTCCAGCTGTGAGTTGAGAAGACCATCTACAGCCAGCATTGCCTCCTCCAATGCCATGCGAAAGTCACTCGGTTTGCTCTTGTACAACTGTGTCTGACCCTGGAATCTGAACATAAGCAAAAATTTATAATGAGCAACCGCCCTGCATTCTTGCAGAAACAACCGCAGCCAAAACCATTCAACAACACACACCTTTCCATGAACTTAGAGAAGGGGAATATCATTCCCTGCTTCACCCAAGCATAGTCCTGCAAATCAACATTCATTCAATTCACTAAAAAATCACATAACCAACACATAAATTTACCACCACATGTAAAATTCCTAATAGAAAGCTTACCCTTTGGGTCCCATTTTTCGAAAAGCCAAAGAACATGACGCAGAGTGCACCAGGAACGCAGCAGCTGAGGACGGATTTCGGAGCCTGCAAGATAGGATCAATCACCACAGCAGGCCAAGCAGGGTACCTCTTCCCACACTTCGCCCAAACTATATCACCCAACGCGAAATCCTCCGGCCTGTAAACCTGTTTCCTCCTTTCACCACCATTCCCAGTAGTTTTAACCTTCTGCTCCACACCACCCTCAAAACTAAGCACAGAACTGTTACTCTCAGTTTTAACAAAACCATTCTTTTCCATCCCTATATTCACTTCAAGACCACAATAATTATCACCCTTTTTTTTCTTCTCTTCTTCTGCATCATCCTCAAAGCTGGAATCCGTGTCCTCCACTTTGACTCCTTGGTTCTTCCATGAATCAAGAACCGAGTCATTGAACCTCGACGGCAAGGATTGATGGCGGCCCCGTGTAGAACGCAACAATGGCGGCCGAGTCCCATCTCCGCCGCCGTCACGCGGTGCCATTTTACCGTTCAGCTGTACGGAATTTGAATTGGACTGAACCTCAGCACCACCATTCCAATACGCTCCTTCGCTGCACCAAGAGCCAGAACCACTGCTGAAATCTTCAGCATCGCGAGAGCATAATTCGTTAACCTTCCGCTTCTTCTGATTCCCGGAACAACCATAGCTCTCAGAATCATGCTCTGCTTCTTCTCCTTCTTCCAGCTTGCACCTTTTCAGGTTTGGCATTTCGGTTCTCACTGTCCGCTTGACCATCATACTGTCCACAAAAACCCTAATTTCACATCGAAACGATGTGCAACACAGAACCTCCAAGAATTCAGGACTTAACTTTCAAGCCAACGTCAGTTTCCTAATTCCTATACCAACTAACACGTTGGAATCTCGCACCTCTGACGAATAGAAAAAACACTGAAAAACAACAAGAACGCGCGCAGAATTTCGATTCCAAAACCCTCGGAATCGAACAATGACGCGACCAACGAAAGGAGGAACGAGAAGGGGGAAAATCAGCGAATTGTTGTTGTCGTTGTTGTTCTTTGGATTTTGCGAATCGCGTTGTGAGAGTTTGGAAGCGTTTGATTTGGATTTCGGGAACAGATTGGGACGAGAACGATGAAGAAAAAATCCCGGGAAAAAGGAAGCGTTAAAGAGAAATAAATTTTCCCGAGAAACAAACAATTTGAAATTGGCGTTTGAGAGAAGAAAAACGCATAAAGAAAACAGAAGCTTGTGTTGTGATATATTTATGTGTGTGTGTGTGGAGTATGCTATTGCTTGAGAATTAATTAATTGAATTTTTCTTAAATTTAATAAAAAAAATTAAATAATTCCCTTTCATAAATGGATCTTATAATAATAACTGTAAAAAGATATAAAATAACGGATCACGAATTTGAAGAAATATAAGTCAACTATTTCATAGTAAGCAGTAATAATGGTTTGAAGGGTTTTAATCAGTATCTGTTCTAAAAATACATATTAAAATTATTAATTAAAAAAATACAAAAAATATGGACAAATTTAGTGGTTAATATTTTGTCGTATATTTATTAAAATACAAAATTTAAAAAGAATTACTAATAATAATCTTAACATATATCTAAAAAATATATATTAATTAAATCATTCTTTTAAAAAATACAAAGAATTTCGAGAAATATAAATTTATGTGAAATAATAGAAAGAAAATACTATAATTGAAAAAAAATCCGTTTTAATTAATATTACGCGTATTTCCTTTCGTTTTGTTAAATACTCTTTTTGTCAACGATGTTCTTTTATTATTTATATTTTTATATAAAACAATAAAAATTAAAAAAAATTATGAGTTAATATAAGAAGATATAACATAATAAAATATGTTTGATTTACCATAATAATCAAATGTAATTGAGATTAAAATTCAAATAAACCTATTTATTTTTTTTTTGGTCAAGAATCCTACTTATTTATTTAGATTTTCTGTTTTTGTCATAATTATTGCAATATTGTAAACCTTTTTTTTTTTGGTCTAGCAAGTATTGTAAACAAAAATTGGAAATGGATATTGTACTTTTTTATTTGAGAATGTTTAGGGCCATAGCCTATTGGACCAAAAAGCCCAATATAAACAAGGTCTTATATTTTAGGCCTGCAGAAAAACCCCAACACAACGTGTGCACTTCTATTTCATCACACTTCCATGGTTCAATCCTCAGTCCTGTGGCGGCGCTGTTTCTATCTTCTTCTTCTTCTTCTTCTTTCCTCAACAACTCTCTACTTCTATGTTTCAATTTCCATTCCTTTAGTTCAAAATACTGTGTTTTCTTTCTTCTATTTAATTGCTTTTGGTTTAGGGTTCTCTGTTTGGATTTTTGGGAACAACAGAATCAATCAAACGTCGACATGTTTGATGGTAAAGTTCAAATCTTTTTTCATTTGGGTATCTAAAAAGAGAAAAAGACTGGCATGGAAATGATGGTTATAGTAAAAGGTTTGAGCTGGAAGAACAAACATTGGGTAGTAATGGCAGTGTTGTTGAAGCAAAAGGGCAATTTGGTCAATGAAGAAGACCCCTGTTCCTTGCAAAGCTATTGCAATGTGACACTGCGCAACTTCATCTAAATAAAAAAGAGGGTGTTAAGAAAAAGGCGTGGGTTGCATTCTAGTATGGATTGACAACCTAGACTTCTCCCAACACTTTTTGTTGATTGTGTTTTTTTTGTTTTCAATGCACTGTCTAATGCTTCCAATGTAACTTCCAGCATTGATTAAAAGCCTTCATACTGATCCTTGCCACAATTCCTCTTGGGAATTATGTTTTGCATTTTGTAACTATTTCAATATGGGTTTAGGGTCATGTTTTTACATGGTTAGATTAGTGCTTTAGGTTTGAAAGTAGGGTTTTTTCAAGCTTGTTAGAACAAGGTGGAAACTTAGTATAGTTATCATCGTATATGAAAGTTGATAGATGATTAATTAAATTATTTAATAATTTTTAATTATTAATTTCATATAAAATTAATTATATCTAAGTTTTTATTTTTAATTTATGAGAAGTTGATAATTGAATAACTTTTAATTATTAAATATACATTAAAAGTACTAAGATTTCACCCTTAATCATTAATCTTCTCAATACACTTTGATAATGATCCAGTCCCATAAAATAAACACTACCTTTTGCTGCTATTCCAAATCTGTTCTTGAGAGTTTTTTAGTAGAACATTTTAATTAATTTTAAAATTTTTTATTTTATTAGACAAATTTATTTTTATATCAAAATATATATTTGTTTAAATAAAAAATTAAATTTTAAAATTTTAAAAATTTTTACGAAATGCCAAATCTTTATTAAATAAACAATAAATTATCCAAATGAGTTAAAAAAACATATTGTCCCTTTTTTTTGTTTTATGTGAAATTTTTTTTTATTTTATTAATGATGAGATAATACTCAATTTAGTCTCTGAATTTACATACAAATTTCAATTTAGTTCCTAAAATTGTCTTTATTTAGTTCCTAATAAACTTTGCGAAATGACTTATGTTAGTCCTTGAAATAATTTTTAATATATAGGCTTTAATAGAATGTTGTCTTAGACACGTGGACGCCACACTAAACTTTGACACTTAAATCACTCAAAAACAACATCCTAAGTGGTGTTTATTGAAATTTTACCTAGCAAAATAAGTGATGCGATATCATTTTTAAGTTATTTAAATGCCAAAACTAAAATTACATCATTTTACAAGTTTCAATGTGGTATTTAATTGTCCATTTTAACGCTTTATTAATATTTTTGAACTAAAAATCATTTCAGAGACTAATACGGGGCACATTTATAAAATTTGGAGACTAAATAAAGATAATTAAAACTTTAAAGACTAAATTAAAATTTTCGTATAAGTTTAGATACCAAATTAAGTATTAACTCAATAAAATGAGAGTCTAATGTAGTCAAACAATCTAACATTTTGCAATAAGAACAAAATCAACTCACAAAAGTCAAAATTATTTAAAATTAAAAAAATATAAAATAAGGTAGAACTTATCTATATTAAGATGAGTCGTAAATGTTAGGTTGAAAAATTAAATTAAGTAAACTAAAACAGACGTTAGTATAATTTTGAGAACAATTTGAATATTATCTCAATGAATAACGCATGATCTTCACACTTTGTCATGTCATTGGTTCTGATCCTTTTATTTGGGTAGCAAATGAACTTTTTATTCTATACATATGTATGGCTTAATTATTAGATAGATAGATAGATAAAGTATTTATATTTTAACTGAATCAGCAGGGACCACTGACCACACATATAAAATGATAATCAAAATCATTATAAGTGTTAGTCGGTAATAATTATTTATGTTAATATTTTTGTAATTTGTTTAATTAGTACTTATTATGTTCTCTTTATTTGATGATCTAGTCACTGCTGACCGCATTAGGCATTAATAGTGATGTAGAATACTCCATTTATTTTATTTGTCCTAAGTAAAATTACATATTATATACATATATATCAAGCACTAGTTGAATTCAAGATCTATTGGTTTGTGTTGAAATAATTCTGGTTTAGTCATCGTGTTACATCCATTAATAAGTTGATAAATTAAAGTTGTTCATGATGCTTCATTTTCCATTGGTTTTCCGCTTTTCCTGGACTTGAACTATTCTTTAATAATATCATGATGAAAGAGTTTTCTATATGAATTGAATCAGATAATGCAGGTATTAGAAGAGTAGTTCATAAACTCCCATTTAGCAGGAATAATAATGACTCATGATTATTGGTGATATAGAGCTAATTGGTACTAGCTTCATAAATTTTATCCTCTAAAAGTCTTTAAATTACTTTTGTTATACAAATTAGTTTTTTTTATCATTTTAAAGAAAAATTAATTTATCTTATAATAATCTTTCTAGATATTTAAATTAGGTTATAATAAAATTTAATAAAGAATTATTTGTTCAGCACGCACTAAAAATACCACGGAACCAATCTATTTGGTAAAAGTAATTTTCAAAAATTTTTATAGAATAAAAATTTGCCAACAAAAAAAAAATGATCTAAAATTCGTTGAAAATTGATTTTAATGTTTATTCTAATATTATCATGCATCTGGTGGGTACTGTATTTTGGTATTTTGTAAAATATAAGTTAATATTTATGTAAATATAACATCAAATAAATTAAAGGATATCATAATGAATTCATTGAACCTTGATGGAATTTAGTCTAATTTCACTTTGAAGCAAAAGTGCTTTTTCTTATCCATCTACCAAGATAAGCCTTAGTTATTGTTATCAAGAGTTATTGGGCATGCCAATGTTTAATGTAACCAAATTTAGGACTTTATTTAATCTTAAGAGTCGAAGTAAATTTGAATCGAAAAATTCAATTTGTATATGATAATAAACTTTTTTTTTATATCGCTAATGTTATGAAATTATTTTTTTAGAAAGTCTAGGGAGACAGCAATTTTGTTAAAATTTAACCAGCACTTAACTATCAAAAGTAAAATAAGTAATTCTGCACCATTGGATATAATCTCCCACTATTAAATACACTTATGATGATTGATTGATGGCTATATATCACAATTTTTGCTCGTCCCCTAGCACTCCTCTAATTTTGTTTTCAAAAATTTAAACTGGAGAGACATATAAATAAATATAATTGTATTCTTTAACATATATCTCCTTCATATATTTTTTTTTAATTTGTATAAATTATATATAAGTTTTATTTTTCTTTTTATTTGTCATATATACTAAAAATTTTTTTAGAATTAATATAGATTAAACTTTAAATTTTTTGGTTATAAAAACTTTATAATACTATATCATAGAATTATTGTTATTCCTAAAACTTTAAAATAATAAAAATAAACGACGAATGATTATATTTCTAGTAGCTAAGACGACCTATAAAAAGTCATGATATGATTGATGTATACCTTGGTGTTGGTCCAATGCATTAACCACATTATGCTATCTTAATACTATGTTTTTAGGGTTCTTGCATGGTGATGTTATGCCAAAATGCTTAATTAGTGCCCGACATTAGTGGAGACTAGAGAGCATGTAACAATCCAATTTTAATTTGAAAGAGAAGTTTCAACTCCTTCTAATTGCATTGTAAACCAGGTGGAGTATATATCATAATGTGGTTTTCATTTTTAGGGTTCTAAGAAATTGCAAGTCAATTTTGTAGGGTAGAATAGTAGACCAACAATATAATTGTGATCATAACTATATTCACATTTGTTGCATCATCATGGTACCCTTTTGTAACACATTGATGTAACAATTATTGAACACAACCCCACTTTGCAATGTTTTTTGTGTCACAATTATTCTTCGTCAGCATATATTAGGTTAAAATAAGAAAAATCTTAGACCTATAAACGTAAAGTATAATTTAATAACTAAATAAATAAAATTAAAATATATTAAATTAAATTGAACATTATAAAAATATAAATTAAAATAATTTTAAATAATATTTAAATTTTTTATATCACGAATATTTTGTGTTTCAATGTGTTTGTGGGGCTCCCATATAAGAGAAAAGAGTTTTGGTCATATAAGGAATGAAGCAAAAAGAAGTTAACAAAGAAAGAAGTAGTAGAGAACTAGAGATTCTCATGACCAAAAGTTTTTTGTTCCAAAACCATACTCTAGTGGTTGCACAAAAAAATGAACCTAATGTTGGAAAAATTTATGACTCATGGAATTAAAATGTTGAGTGGCAAAGTATTTATTAGAAGAAATTCATTTTTGTTACTAAAATTATTATGTAAATAAGCTCCTAGCTAGAAAATAATAAAATAAAAAATAAGAAAGGAATTTAACCCATTATTTATTAAGTCAATTTTAGAATATGAAATCGACCCAAGATAAAAAATGTCAAAAATGTATGGAGTAAAAAATATAACTTATCATTAATTTTATTAAATATGTTGATTTCAAGAAGTAAGTTAATTAATTAAGCAACATTGTTTATATTTTTGAATTTTTTAGTTTATCATATCTTTCAATTTAAAAAATTAAAGATTAATTCGTTATGAATATAAATTTTATTTGTTGGTCAACAAATTATTATATATAAAAATAAAATTTAAACTATTATCACTTATTTAAATAAATAAGTGATTTAATTGTTTGAATAACTCAAATTAGTTAAATACCCTTGAAATTTAAATAAAAGAGATCCTTAATTAAAAAGTGGGTTTGGTTTTGATGATGAAAGGTCATTCCAATATTTGTGCAATAAATTAGAGAATTTGGGTTGGACAAGAGTTTTGGACTCCTCAACTCAAAAACTCACTAGATTCTCCAGCAAAAATAGATTGATTTTATTGGCTAGGCTTGGCCAATCACAACATAGGCACTTATTAGCATTGGTAAAAAGGTTTAATAATTAATTAATTAATTAAACTTTGCACCAATAGCAAAACATAGTTAATTAAGCAAAGGCACGTGTAGTACACTATACATACAAGAATGTCTAGTAACAACTATACCATGAAATAATGGTCTTAAAAGTTATTAAGAACCATATTTTTAATCAATAAAACCCTTTCTATGTATAGAAAAAATGTTGTTACATAATCTACACCGCCCCATAAGATTTGCATAGTGGAAATTATAGGTCTTGGAATGTCTATCCTTTAGTGGCCACTGTCTTTTAGTTGGCACTTTGTTGTTACATGGTTATCTCTTGCCAAAAGGGTATTAAAATATTAAGGGGTGAAAAATATCATAATAGAGATAATTTTCTTAGATATTTGCTATGTATGTTGTTGTATATTTTTAATATTTTGTGGACATTTTGGAAAGGAAAATTTAAAAAAAAAATAACCGTGTGAAAAACATTAATTAATTAATATCATTTATAATATAAAAAAAATAAGATTATACATGTCATTGTTCAACTTTTTATATATATTGATCCATTTGTTATAACTCGGCCTCAATAAGAGTCTATGAACTCGAAAACTGAACAAAATTCAAATAATCTTGCGCAAGTTTAAATCAGCGCAAGAATCACTCTCCATAAATCTCTTTACACAAATTCAAACGGGTCATTAAGACACAGTTATTAGATAATTGGCGAAAATTTTTTAACGGTTTCAAAAATAATGATAATCGTCTACAAACGCAATAATTTTATAAATACAATAAGACTTAATTGATAGAGGTACGTGATTCACTCTAAATATTATTCTTATTACTTTACAATTTTACTAATTTAAATGTTGAAGTACTTAGGTATCTACTGCTGCTATTTTTTAAAAGAGTCGACGTATAATTCATCCACTCCAAAAAATTATCTTTTTAAATTTCTAATACATATTTGTAACTAATAAACGAAAAAGAAAGAATTAGCTAGTTAATGTTTAATTAAGACTTCAAGACATATAATTGTATATGGAACATTATTTAATAATATGAGAATGTATAATTATTAAATATATAACTAAAATGCAATTATTTGAAAAAAGTATTAATATTTAAGTTGTATTTTATTAGAAAATAAATACTAGAAAGAAAAGTATATATGGAGTTCTGTATTTAAAATAACCTGAATAATTATTTGTAATTATTAATTAAAAATTTTCGCCTATTTATGTTTTACATATATACGACTAATGGATTAATAATAAGCATTGCTTTCTGTGTGTTATTGATTCACATTTCTGTTTATATTATAATAATTAATTTGAAATTAGTTGATAAACGATAAACTTTTTTAGTATCATAAGCAATAAGATTGAGTTTAAATATTGGGAAAAATATTTATTAAAAAGAACAAATAAATGATTAAAAAAGATATAGGTTATTAGAAACAGAAGAAATCAAACCAATTAAATATCCCAAAATTAGACATTAGAAATAGTCTAATTTGTAACGATGTTTTATTATTGTTTCTTTCTTAAAAAAAAAAAAAAAGAAGAAGAAAGTGTCCTAAGTGGCAAAATAGCTGATGACACATTGTTCAACTTTGTGCTTTTCTATCTTCACAATAATATAATTCGCATATGACATTACACATCTTCTTTAATTTAATTTCATATTACATTTAATTCAATTGTATATTAATTTTATATTTTTCAAGCAATCAATTTTAATCTCTGCAAATTACAAAAGGATTATTCTAACGGAAAATAAACTTTAGGGATGATTTTGATTAAAAAAAATTATGGATAAATTTAATTTTGACTCTAAATTATAAAGACTAAAAGAAAAGTTATCTCTAAAATTAATATTAATATTACTTATTTGATAAAAATATTATATTTAAATTTATATAAAATGATATATTTAATTCTATTCTTATAACAGAAGTAAAAATTTTACTTTTTTTAGGGTTGGTAAAGTATTTTTAAAGGAAGGCTAATTATAAAGAAAGACATTAATTAAAATGTAAATTCTGGTGATATTTGAATTTTCGTTGAATCATGGCTCCCTCCTCTTTACTCTTTTACTGTACCACTATCTGCGGTACTACTATCAGATAGTTACCATTTATTATAAGTAAAAGACTTATTTTTGTCAAATAAACGGCAAAATCAAGTATTAATCTCAAATCTTTTTTTTTCAAAAATTACTCAGTAAATCTTCTTTATAACTCCAAGAGAAGGTAAATTAAAGACACAATTCAATGGGTGATAAACAAAGAAAAAACATATGATGTTGCATCAGGGTACAAGATTATATTGCTTATCAATTTTACCATACCTACTCTGTTGAATTTTGTCCGAACTTCATGCAACAGAAATCAATTTGGAGCCATTTATAAAAGTTGAAAATCTCTCATAAGATTTTGTTCTTTGCGTAAAAAATCCTACATGGTAAGCTTCCTGTTCTGCTTTTCATCGACCAACGGTTCCCATCTATTTCGGCAACTTGTCCAATCTGCAAGTCAGTCCCAGAATCACTTATGCACTGTATATTTTTCTGTGGAGACGCTAATCTAGTGTGGAAGAAGAATTCTTTGTCTTACCTCATTCCAGATCCTAGATGTTCCTTCTTTTTCAATTGGTGGAAGGATTCGGTGTTACAAACTAGATTTCAAGGAACAAGCTCTCAAAGAGCTCGACTAGTTTTGATATAGCTTGGAATATTTGGAATGAGAGGTGTCGGCCAGTTTTCGAACATGTTCAGGAGCCTTCGAAAAAAGTGTTAGCAATATCGCTTAAGTTGAACTAGGAATTATCTATTTTATCTTATGTATAGTGCCCTAATATTTTTTTCATGTTTTTTTTTTATATTATTTTTTTCTTACAATTTCACATGTTCGTGAATAGTTGATAATCCCTTTTTTATTTCTTTTGTCCTGATTTTTGGATATTATATTTATTTTTTTATCGAATAAAATACAATTATTATCTTTAAAAAATAAATAAATATGCTATATGACGTATATATATCCAGAACATACTGGTGTTCAAACTTATCTACTATATGACATATATGTTTTTACAAATTAATGTTCATGAACAAACAAAAAGATCAGACTCAAAAATATGGAACCGAAGTGACCGCAATTGATTTTCCTTTTGGGATTAATTAATATTACAATTATTGCTGGAAAACTATGAACCATGTAAATTGTGATAAAAACAAAATATTCAAAAATTAGAGAAGACAGTGAAAGTTTGTCATTACCTTTTTTATTAAATCAAATTAATTAGTTAGTTTGTTTTTCATTTCAATTGTTTCAAAGTTATGATGTACACGCTTTTATGTTTTCTCTAAAATGAGCTTTAAATAAGAACCCTAGCTAGTGTTTTTAAAACAGCGTATTCATCTTTGATTTGTATATGAATATCATTATCATATATATTTTGATATTATCCAACCTTTAAAAACTATTATTATTTTATAATTATATACAATAGGCATTAACCGTAAATATTGACATGCATACATAAATTATTGTATGTATCACTTATAATTAAATCAATAAAAGACTTCTAATAAACGGTTACCTAACCGCTGCAAAAGATAACGCTATGGTGATCAGTGAATTTTTAAAGAAAAGTGAATTTTTTTTAAAAAAAAATACACAAAAAAATGTGTCATATATATATTTTATAAATTTAATAAAAAAATTTACTTTTCATCCATTTTTTTTTACGAAAAAATTCTCCTTTGCAAATTCCAAAAAAAAACGCCGCTATATAAAATAAGGTGATTTGAATATTTAACTGCAATTTCCTCCGACCAGCTTAAAATTTTCGTTTATGATGTCTGTAATAAGTGTATATAGTTCATTAATTTACTAACTGATGATGCAAATAATTTGTAAGAAAATAGGGCTATATAATTCTAATAATTACAATTTTCGGTCTAACAAGAAATTGAAAGAATTATACTTCTTAATAATTATTTTTAATTTAATTAAGATTATATGAAAAGATAATGTGGTTGAAGAAAAATAATTTAACAATTTAAGGAATCAAAATTAACATAAAATATAATAGTATATGTCAAAATTATCGACACTATGATATCCG
Organism: Arachis duranensis; assembly: GCF_000817695.3. NCBI lineage: Eukaryota > Viridiplantae > Streptophyta > Magnoliopsida > Fabales > Fabaceae > Arachis > Arachis duranensis. Next base: position 47,709,517 of record NC_029779.3, read on the forward strand.
ACTATCTTTTTATTTATTTTTTTAGTAAAATCACACAGAAAATAGTTAAAATATCAATTAAGTTCTTATAAATTTTTATTGGATATTTGAAAATTATTAATTAAGATAAAGTAATATATCTCTCTCTTTGGACGATTATTTAGCTAACGTATAAGATTGAAACTAACCGTAGATTGTTTCGTTGACTTCTACTTCTATTATTAAAAATTTCAACCTCAACTAAAATAATTTAATTAATAATATTGAATATGCGCTTATCATTATATGTAGATATATTATAATGATGGGATGAATTAGAAATTAATAATAATGTTCTACTGTAACTGATTTTTTTTTCTTTTTCTTTTTTTTTTTATAAAACTCGTACACACTAATAATAATTTAGAAGATCAATACCCAACTTAATTAGAAGACAAAGAATCAAAGATTCAAATATAAGTAAGTTTCTACGGATTCAACTTAATTTGTATACTTTTGGTAATGTTTAGTTCTGAGTTTTGCTTTGCCTTTCCATTATATTGGTCACTCAATCCTTATTCTTGGATTAAAGGCCATTTGAAAAGCTTTAAAGTTATTTTTTTTGAGCTTTTCATTTATAAAAAATAATAGTATTAATATTTAGTATAATTTTTAAAATTAGATTGTAGTTTTTTAAGATACTATTTAAATGCTTATGAAAAAGTTAAAAAATGACTTCTTTCATAATAATTTTTTTTTATCACATTTATTTTAAAATAAATAAGTATTTTTAGAACTAAAAAATTAAACACAAAACAACTTATTTATAAACTACTTTTAATATTATTTAAGTTATTTTTTTAAAAGGGAGCTTAATTAAATTGTTTACCCAAACAAAGCCTAATATGTTTACGCAATATCATAAAATTTTCAATGATAATTTCAAATAAGATTAGTTAGCTAATTAAGACGTATAAGATTGAAACCCTAGCTAAGTTAGCTAAATCTTAGTATTTATTAATTGTTGTAATAATTAATGAATGTTAAATAAAGTAAGTTCTGGCTATTTTTTGTTTACTTAGCATTACAGTATTGAAAAATATTTTTCGCAAATTTGTATGTTATCAATTATAAAATAGTAATGTTAGAAAAAAATAGCTAGAATTAAACTTATCTTATTTAATATTTATAACAATTAATAAATATTAAATAAAATAAATTATGTTTATTTTTGGCTAATATTTTTAGTTACCAAATATTTTTTATTATAGACTTAGGACTATAATCTCTAAAATTAAGATAAAATAGCTAGAAGGTATGACAAATAAGATAGTAATTTATTTTTTTTATGACTGAAAAAAATAAAAGACAAAGAAACAAAACACAAGCCAAGCCAAACTAATTAGAACTGATAGCCTCAAGCACTAGAATTTGCTTCAAATTTATACTAGACTTGATCCAAGAAACATGAGTTGATTCACTTCTTGCTCCAGATTCAGTCAACCAGTCAACAATACTGTTAGCTTCTCTTAGAATTAGATGGAACTGGACTGCTTAATCTTTGGACAAAAGATCTTGGGGTTTTAACACAATATCCTTCTCCCATTTGTTTTGTGACTAGTTATATTACTCAACACAAGATAAATATCAAGCGAGTCCGTATCACAAATAACATGCGTGCATCCAATTTTTCAGGCTATCATCAGCCCTTACTAAGATGCCAGCAGCTCACAACGACAAATAGATCAAACAAGAAGAGCACCTAAATGGCCCACCACCCATCTCCCTTTATCATCCCTCAGAACAAAACCAAAACCAACTCGCTGAGCTCCCTAAAGAACACTGGCATCGCAACTGACCCTGAAAGTGTCGTTGGGTGGAGACTCCCACTTGAATTTTCACTGAATATCTGAATAGATAAATCGGTTGTACTGAAAATTTATAAGATCAAAGTTCATATTTTTAGTTAGCATCGCCATTTTTTATCGAATCAAACTTCACGCAAGTTAAAAACCTCATAATATTAATTAATGCCTCCATATCCATCATATTTTCGATGCGAAGAGGTAGTCCTTATTCGATATGTCCTGTTTGATTTAAGGAGTTAAATCAAACGATCTTCTAGTTTTAATGAAAAAAAATAGAAGATATTTTTGATTACTTTAACCCTATCATAATTTCTAAAATAGTATAAAATTGATTCAGAATAAGCACTGCACTTCTTACAAATATCATTGCTGGATGTTAACTTGCGAATGAACCGAAACGCATAAGGAGGGATAGCATTGTGAAAGGAAAGCCAAAACAAAAACTTAGATTTTTTTTCGGATGAAAGTCTTCCAGAATTAACTCCAGTCTTCACTTTTCTCCTATTGAAATTTTCTTTTCGCCAACCAAAAACAAAAAATATACTAAGATAGTACTTAACATATGAAACAAGACGTCTCTTTTCTTTTTTGTACATCCATTATTTGAAACAAGACTTGACCAACATGCAACACCATTTGGTTCAATTCATTATATTATTTTAAGCTATTTTTTGGCTAGCTCCTACTTCCTCCTAGGTTACACAAATAATGAACAATATTGCTTGACAAATTATTGTGACAATTCAAAGTGGTGTTTTCACCAACACTATCCATTGCAACCATGCTTTTTGACGGATTTACAATCACATACATATTACCATTTTACATAGTATATAAAGGTATGCTTTTTTTTTTTGCTTTTTTTTAAAAGAAGGATCTACATATATCATTGTTTCTCTTTCTCTTTTTTTTTTCCTCTAAATATCTTTGTACTCTTACCATGTGTTACCTAATGTACCAGCTTAGCAAGTAGTTAGTCGAATTATTAGTTGTAGTAACAAGTTTAATTAGACAAGTAACCTAGCACTAATTGATTAGTTAGTCGTAATGGATATAACAGAATTTAGTTAATCCCTAATTATTCTAATTCAGCTGGTTAGATGGACACTATATATAACTAATTGTTGTAACAGTGTTAATTTAGATTCATCATTCTGTACATTGAGCAAATTAGAACTCTCATTTTTTTAAACAAATTTTCATTACCCTTTTATAAATCAATATTGATCGTAATATAGAAGTTTAAAATGTACATGAAAATGAAAATGAAATGTTGGAATATAGTCTTTTGATTTGAATGTTCAAATTTTATACAAAAAGATCTTTAATTTATAATAAGTGATTATAGTTCAACAGTTAGATCGATATAAAAGTTAACTTTTATAGAATGATAAATAATATAATCTTATTTAAATTTGGAGGGGAGTAACTAAAAAATGGGCTAATTCTTACTTAATAACAAGTGTGAGGGATATATTTCACATTAGAGAAAATAAAAAGAAATAAAATCTATAAGATGAGAAACTTATAAACAAGGGCAAAATTTGAAAAAAAAAAACTAGGGGGTAAAAAACTTCTGTCAAAGTCTATTCTAATTCATTAGTCACTAGTCCAAGATGTTGAATTTGAAAACTAAAATCTTTATGGACGAGATGAGAGTTGAATTGGATAAAATTAAGATAACTTAGTCAATTGACTAATTATTCTTATAAAAAATTTAGAAAGTCTACTTGATCACTGTTGATTAGGCTGTCAGATGAATCAGTTCAATCTATTTAGGTCTGACTATTTAAGTTCGTGAGTTAAATAGGTTGGACCATTTAAGGCCGCTTTTCTAATTTTGGATACGTTCTAAAGAGAAAGTATAGAATTCTTAAAAACTTTCAAGGAATAGAAAAATAGCTAGCTTAGGCCAAAGCAGCAATTCCTATTATACGTTGAAAATCCACATATTTTCTTTGGAAAAAAAAATATGATGAAGAGATTTATACAAGAAGAGTTTCTTTGGTTCAAAATTTTCAAGTGCAAATGGAATGAATTTTGGAAATTCGAAAACCAAATTTTTCATGGATTCACTATGGTTAGAAGAAAACATTTAATTTCGGTTCACCCATAAAAATAATGAATTAATCAACTGATCACTCGCGTTTAATTTATTCTCTTGTTAAATTTTTTTTTTTGTATTTTATAAGTTATTGTGGCGATAAATGCACGTTTTAACTTCTTTATCTTTAAAGTTTCAAATTTAACTCGGCAACGTGGACCAAATTTCATCAACTTTTAATAATGCTCATAAATTTATTTGAAATTATCGAAAAAAATATTCGAAATTATTTTTTTGGTCCCGAAAATAAAATTACAAGTGACATAGCATATGAGACATGTGAGAGGCATGTAACGTCACATACACTTTTACATAAATATTGAAAGGGAAATCATTGAAATCTCTAGAAATATAAACATTTATTCTTGAAAAGTTTTAAATGTGTTGAGAGTTATTTATAGAAGTTAAGAAAAGGAAGAAGTCAATTATAGAGAAAGGGATTTGTGTTTTACAGAACGGAAATGGTGGCTGCTGAAATTCATTACCGTTTTACTTTAATTAAGGAACATAAAATTAAAAATTTAAAAATTTAAAGCAGGTCATAATACATTAATATAATATTGAATATATGCAATTTCAAAAAAAAATGTTTATTACCATCAAATACCGTTGCATTTTTTCAATAATAACAGTTTGTTAAATTTGTCAACCTAATTATTATCACGGTCAATTCGACGGTAATTAGCGTCGATTAAAAAAAATCTATTAGTAATGAAAATTTTTTTTGGATTAAATTTTTTAAATTGTAATAATAAATTGGATGATAATGCCAACAATTTTGGACAAATTTTTAATAATGTTAAATACTTAGTGTATAGACTCTTATTCTTGCTATACATTTAATATCTTTTGAAACATCAAAATTTTATCTTTTCTATAAAAAATATTTCTAAATTGTTCTTAAGAAACTGGTTAAACAAAACTCATATAATATTATTAGAATATTACATATTTTAAATCTTTTAATATGTAAGAACATATTTTTTTTTTCACTTTTGATAAAGATATCCTTAAATTTAGCTGGGGAATAGTGTAGAATACGAAAATAGATTTTTTTTGGGGTGAAATAAAATCTGAACAGGATAAATTAAATCTTAATTGTTCATATTCATTAATTAAATCAACCATACGAAATTTAAATAAACTCCACTAATTAAAGAATAAAGTAATTTATTAATTCTGATATTTTCATTATCAAAATGGGTAGTTTCTAGTTTCGTCTTGAATTATCTAACTCCAAAGTCCAAACTCTCTAGTTTGACAATTGACATTTCCCAAGGGGAGACTGCATTTATAAAACTGATCTATAATCAAAGTATTATTTACTCATGTTAAATGAAAAGGTCATTTTTTGCTAGAAAATTGATCGTCCTTATAACCATTCCCTATTTCCAATAAGAATTTCGCTAAGGAGTTAATGGAGTATTTATACAATAAACTATTTATTTAATTTAACATGAATTAAAAAATAAATATTTAAAATAAAATATTATTAATTTCTTAAACACAATACAGTCATACTATCCAAAATAACTATCTGAATATCAGGCATAATAAACATCTGATATCCTATTGAATCGAACATTCCTAAATTTTATTATACAGATACTTCATTAACTCCCTATACTTCTTCTTCCAATAAAACTATCTGAATAGTAAAAAAAATAAAAATAAAAAATAAATACAACTATCTGAATTTAGAAAAACAATATTTTTACTTCCAAATTTATTATTATCACTTTGTATCTGTGATATTTTTAAGAATTTAGTTATCATATGTTGTAAGAATATATATATATTAAAGTATTTACCACTAAAAAATTGTAAATTTTTTATTTTAATAGATACAGTAAAAACTAAACTTTCCATTATTTTTTTAAAAACATTTCTTAATTGTTAATTTTAACGACTGTGCTTTTAAGGTAAATATTAGCTAAATTTTACTTTTAAAGAGTAATGTTAATGAGTCATGACACAAAATAACCAAACTATTCTTATTTTATTTATCTTAAATTCTAGACTTTAAATTAAAAAATTTTAATTTTAAATACTAAACTATAAATTCTAAATCCTTCAAAAAACATAAAAAATTGACTAACATTAATTAACTAAAAGTTAGTTACTAAATTTCTTTTTTTTTTAATTATTCAACGTTTTTATTTCTTATTTTTTATATTAGTAGAAATTTTGTTTATATACCATAAACTTAAAATAACATATAGTAATAAAAAATAGTAATAAAAAGGGATAA